>NC_087211.1:56851821-56868036 GCF_015104395.2 Macrobrachium nipponense
CATTAAAAAAAAAAAATCACGCTTTGGCATCCCCACACTGGAGGGCCTGACAGATTAAAATGAATTACGAAATCCCCATGCTTAGACTGTGACTAATCTCACATCGGTTGTACAGGAAAATCACTTGCCCAGAGATTAATAAAACATAAACGGTCAGTTAAGTATGGACAACAGATAAAAATGTATGACGAAAATTGTTTGAAAGGTGCAAAAATTAATATTTTTCACAATAAGTACACATCAAGGGACGTTGATAACATGACAGAGTGGAATAGGTCCACATTTGTACACTAGCCAGAGAGAAATTGGATCCAGTCAGCTAGGCCTAACTTTTACCTACTTTCTCCAGAGTCGTCTTTTTCACACGTATTTTTAGAGAAAAAAGTTCCATTAAAATTCTTTTTATCACCATCATCACCATTGCCTCTAACGCCACGTGCTGCAAAGGGCCTATGTGAAATTGCTACCCTTATATTAAGGAACGTGAAATTCTTTAGTGTATTTTCCTAAAACCCCCAGATTGGAATCTGCTACTTTCTTTTTCTGCTTCTCATAAATGTTCTCACAAGAACGGAAGAACGTAAATGGCCCCACAAAGAGGATCAGAAGTGATCGTTTAGGTACCCAATTTACATTCAAGGAGCGATACTAAGTGTCATATTGGTGAAGAGCGATGATATAGCAAGAGAAAAAAACAAACAAACACATATGAAAAATGAAATTATATTATAAGAAAATATTGGAAAATAACGAAATGGCAAAAAGCTGTTCAGGAAACCCCTCTGAGTGACTATGGATGGAAAGAGTTTAGAAAGTTTTTCGTTTATCTGTCCTGCTTTGTATTTGTGATTTTCCGCTTAGTGCTTAACTGAACATTTTCACCCAAGGAGATAGATAGCTTTCTCCAAAACTGACAGAGAGAGAGAGAGAGAGAGAGAGAGAGAGAGAGAGAGAGAGAGAGAGAGAGAGAGAGAGAGAGAGAGAGAGAGAGAGATTAGATTCTTGTCTTTCTTTTCCCATTTTCATTCCTTTTTTACAATTCTTTAGCTTCTCTCATCGAAGTACAGTTGTCCTTAAAACTGTCAGGTTAGGGATACTGACAGGAAATTAATATTTCAAAAAAATTATTTTACTTGGAAATAATTCTTTGTTACGACCTTGTGGTAGGGGTGTAAGAATACTACCACCTAGGTCCTGCTTGTCGTAAAAGGCGACTAAAAGGACAGCTGCTGCCTTGCAGTCTTACTTTTTGGTCAAAGGCGAGGCCCACTGCCAATAACTGTGGAGAGTGCTGCCTTATAGTCTTACTTTTTAGTAAAAGGTTAGACCCACTGCCAAAAATTGTGGAAACTGCTGCCTTGTAGTCTTACTTTTTAGTAAATGGCTTAGCCTTCCGCCAATAACTGTGGAGACTGCTGCCTTATAGTCTTACTTTTTAGTAAAAGGTTAGACCCACTGCCAAAAATTGTGGAAACTGCTGCCTTGTAGTCTTACTTTTTAGTAAAAGGCTAAGCCCTCCGCCAATAACTTCGGAAACTGCTGCCTTGTAGCCTTACTTTTTAGTAAAAGGCTAAGCTCTCCGCCAATAACCGTGGAAACTGCTGCCTTGCAGTCTTACTTTTTATTAAAAGGCTAGGCACACTGCCAATAACTGTGGAAACTGCTGCCTTGTAGTCTTACTTTTTAGTAAAAGGTTAGACCCACTGCCAAAAATTGTGGAAACTGCTGCCTTGTAGTCTTACTTTTTAGTAAAAGGCTAGGCCCGCCGCCAATAACTGTGGAGACTGCTGCCTTGTAGTCTTATTTTTAGTAAAAGGATAGACCCACTGCCAAAAATTGTGGAAACTGCTGCCTTGTAGTCTTACTTTTTAGTAAATGGCTAAGCCTTCCGCCAATAACCGTGGAAACTGCTGCCTTGCAGTCTTACTTTTTATTAAAAGGCTAGGCACACTGCCAATAACTGTGGAAACTGCTGCCTGGTAGTCTTACTTTTTATTAAAAGGCTAGGTCCACTGCCAATAACTGTGGAAACTGCTGCCTTGCTGTCTGACTTTTTAGTTAAAGGCTAAACCCTCTGCCAATAACTGCGGAAACTGCTGTCTTGTAGCCTTACTTTTTATTAAAAGGCTAGGCCTACTGCAAATAACTGTGGAAACTGCTGTCTTGCAGTAAATATTCCCCTTATTCAAAACACCTTAACTTCCAAAATGAAACAAGAATTCCCGTAAACCAGAGGAAAATCGCAAGCAATTCACGGGAATTCAAAATCGAAGTCACAGACAAATCAATCGCAGACGATGGCGCTTATTTGAATTCCCATTTGGTCTCCTGTTTTCGAGTCGTGAGAATTCAAGGATTTTGCGCCACTATGAAGAATCGGTGGTACTTCGGGATTGCTTTGGTTACTATGGTGATTTGAGAAACCACACCATTTTTTTTTTCTTTTGTATCTAAATCCTTGCACGATTTCTGTGATTGTTTGTTTCGACATGTTTTTGTGTGTAACCCGAAAGTAAAGTTTAAGTTTATAGAAGTGTTGGAATCTTAAGTTTGTGTGAAAAATGGTTTATTTGGCCTTGAGAATTATTATGAAATTGTCCTTTTGCACTTAAGTTTACATTTAAGATATAACTTTATTGTCATCAGTCATGAAACCAAAATTGTAATTCTTCATTGATCATGAGTGAAAGTAACCATTTTGTAAAGCTAATTTGACTTTATGAAAGGACAATATCCTTTTGTAGCATTTACTTTATTGTTTAGCTGTGACTTATTTGCCTTGAGTGATTTCTAATGTTGTTGTTTTTCCAGCAGACAGAAGGCACCTGGAGTAGCTACAGTAAGTCTTCCAATTTTGTATTGTTTGTTTGTATGGTGTTTTTACAGTGCATGAAACCAGTGGTTATTCAACAACGAGACCAACCGCTTTACGTGACCTCCGAACCACGTCGAGAGTGAACGTCTATCACCAGAAATAGACACCTCTAACCCCCCAGTGAAATGTCCGAGAATGTAACTCGAGGCCACCGAGGTGGCAGGCCAAAATCATACCGATCACGCCACAGAGGCTATATCCACTTTTGTAAGACTATGTTTTTACGGAATTATAGTCATGTCCTATCTCCAAGACCTTACTAACTGTAGGGATCATATTTGTAACACAGATATCCGTTTGAGATTTCAATCCCTCATTGGCATTCTTTAATAATATAGCTGATTTGTTAGAAGTTTTCATGATATTATTTCATGTTTACATTGTGTTTAGTGGTCACTGATTTTCATGTATCTGTTTCAGTTACCATTTAATTGGTAAATATGACGTTCCATAAGGTTAGATGATAAAGGACGAGATATATCTTTGATGTAATATATAATTTCAATAATATTTTTATTGCATTTTTTGTAATAAGTCTTTCATTTGAACCTAGACTAGATTTTGCATCAAGTCGTCGAGCTACGATAGGCGTCACGAAATATTGTCATTTTAGAGCTTAGAGGAGACTATAGTAGTTTCACATCAACTGTGCATTTGATGTCTAGGCCCGTCCCTTACGATACTCCTGATTGGCTGGTGATAAGCCAATCACAGGACTGGAAACTCTCAGTCTCTCGAGAGAGTTCACATAGGAAGGATGTATGTTCTACCTCTCCTGAGTGATACTTTCGAAAGAAAGAGGTGGAACATACATCTTGCCTATGTGAACTCTCTTGGGAGACTGAGAGCTTCCAGTCCTGTGATTGGTTTATCAACAGCCAATCAGGAGCGTCTAGACATCATATGTACGGTTGATGTGAATCTACTATAGTATGTTGATCAAGTACCGGTGGGAGTAAGCCACAAGTTCTCTCAATATGGACTTAGCATACCTCAGGAACCCTAACAGTTCATAGGTTACATCTAGGCTAGAGATTCCTAGCCTAGAGTAACCTAATCTAACGTGTTCGTTCGGCACTGAATGGATGGCTCTATTAGCCAAACATCACTTTTTGGATGAATCCTCTGTCCCAAGTTCTGTAGCTTGCAGTCAAAAAGTGTTTGTGGACTGATTCAGTACAGGGAGATAGCTTTGTGATATATATATATATATATATATATATATATATATATATATATATACAATGTGTGTGTGTGTTTGTGTTGGGGGGGCTTGAAGTACCTTTTATGTTCCAAATTTGGCATTTTCAAGTTGAATAAAAAAAATCTGAATTCTAGAAAATCAGTTTAATGGATTGGAAGTATATTGTACAGTAACTTTCCCTCCGTGATTAAGCTAAAAAAATCTGAAAATCAATTCAAGTCCTGAAAGATAAAAGATTTTTCTTAAACAATCAGAATAAAACAAGGAAAATAAATTCTAACCTTTAGATCAGTTGAAGAAACATTCATGAAAACTTTATAAGGAACAAAATCTCACAGCGATTATGGAATACTTCCTTTTCTTTCTCTCTCTTATTCTGACCAGTGACTTCATAAAATGACATCATTCTCCGGTTGCATTCAGGTATTAGATTCGATACGTCAGTAAGACATCAGTACGTCTATAAATCGTTTTACATAACTGAGAAGCTTAAGTTGAATATCTTGGTGTTTGTATCCTTGAGATGGAAACGAAAAACTCACTGAAAAGATAAGTCTACAATTCCTATCACATTTCATAATTATATCTGTAAAAATTAGGGTCATTACATTAATTAAATTTCAATTAAGCTGAAAATCAAACTGAAGCAAAGAACAAATGACATAAATGTTTGAAGCAACGAATTGCATCTGGAAAATACCAAAAAGGAGATATCTGTGAAGTCTTTCCAGAAGGAGATCCATCACTGGAACTGACCTGTCATCGACTTCCCTCCGTTCCAGGTCAAAGGAAGAGGGATTTTCCCTTCGCCCCGTGATAGATTTTCCATATTTCTTTCTCTTTCACGTTTCACGATTGGTGGTCGACTTGAACTTAGAGTCTCTCTCTCTCTCTCTCTCTCTCTCTCTCTCTCTCTCTCTCTCTCTCTCTCTCTCTATGATATATATATATATATATTGTATATATATATATATATATATATAATATATTATAGTATATATATACTATTATATATATATATATATATGATAGTATGTATAATAACCATATATATATATATATATATATATATATATTATGTATATTATAATATATAATATATATATATTATAATATATATATATATATATATATATATATATATTATATATGTATATATATATGTATATATACATATATATATACATATATATATTATATATTATTTATATATATCACACACACTCACACAAACATATATATATATATATTTATTAGATTATATTATATATATATATATATATAAGATATATATAATATAAGCATCTATATATCATAAAATTAAATTTATATATATTATATAATATATATATATATTATACTATAATATCGATATATAGTATAGTATCTATATATATATATATGTATATATGTATGTATATATACATATATAATAACATATATATATATATAATATTTATATATATAAAAAACACTACACATAAACTACAAACTATATATATATATATATATAATATATATATCTATATATATATATATATATATAAGCATCTATATCATAAAAGCACTGCACGAGTAAGTGGATAAACAAAGAAACAAGTGAACATCAACAACAGCCACAAAGCGACAGTCATTCCGTCGCTTGACAAATTCGCTTCTCCGAAACAGACTTTAAGAGACGAAAGTCCAGTGTAGAGTCTTTGCCAATTCCACAAATGAGTTCCCTACGTGTCAGAGAAAACAGAAAAATGAGCCTTCTCCTCATCCCCTTCCTTCCCCTTCTTCTTCCAGCACGAGATTCCAAATCCCTTATTGTGTTCCCCATTTATTCCAGCTTCCCGATGATAAAAGGTGAGAGAGAAGAGAGAGAGAGAGAGAGAGAGATACGTTCAGACTGCCCATCACACGCGAAATAATTCTATTGTGAGTACGAGGACTTTCTCCTTTGTAGTTTTGTAAGGTCAATGCTCAACCTAAACACATATAAATACAAATAATTAAATATATATATTATATATATATATATATATATATATATATATATATATATGAATAACTTGATCACGAAGTATATAAAACGTGATGCTATGTATAAATATATATATATATATATATATATATATATATATATATATATATATATATATATATATATATATATATATATATTTATTTATGTATTTATAAGTGTTTAGGTTGAGCATTCACCTTACAAAACTCCAAAGGAGAAAGTCCTCGTACTCACAATAGAATATTATAATATATATATATAGTATATATATATATAGTATATATATATATATATATCTATAATATATATATACGAGTATATATATACATATATATATATATATTATAACACGTGTAGTTTGACTTACGTAAAGCAGTAAAACAGATGCCAAAAGGGATTAGTTTATTCTAGAATATTTGATGTAAAATGTTTAGTGTCAAGACTCTCGTGTTATGCATATTTGTTTTTATCGCAGAATGATAAATATATTTTAGAACAGCAATGCCAAAATTTGGACGCAATACATTAACTAGCAGCACTTTAAAAAATATATTTCTACTGCCAAAAACTAAAGCTCATATCCACTAAAAAAAAGAATAAAAATGGTTAGACCTTTACACTTTCTAAACATTAATTCAAAAAAATGTGTTTGAGAACATCTGACGGATAAAAGCTGTCACTTAGTGGACGAGAGTGACTTTTGCCTTTCGTTTTACAACGACGAAATATTAAATATTCGTTTCCACTTCATAACAGCGATTCCACTCACCTCCACGTCGCACTGGTGAAAATGCAGAAAGCTTCTGATCTGTTACATTAATGTTGCTGCTTTTGCATTTGTCGTGAAACAATTTGGCAGAGAGAGAGAGAGAGAGAGAGAGAGAGAGAGAGAGAGAGGAGCTAACGCATCGTCCTCTTCCATGTATAATTGATTGAGTACTTCGGTTGAAACAGAGATTTGTGAATAAAGTGATCAAACGCCGAACTGTGTCCTTTGAAGAAGTAAAATCTCAGATGTTTTTTTAAAAAGAATAAAAGAAAACAAAGAGCTCGAATTCAGTTGGAAATCCCACATTCTGGCATTGAAGAGACTGAGGTACAGATAAAGTTGACTATCATCCTGTTTGTTAAATTCCTCACTATTAAATTTCTCACTATCTACATGAATTTATGAGACCCGCTGTAAATAGCGAGGAATAGAGTTTGTAACAATCCGATCAACCATTAAGAGTACCGCTTCAAATAATACCCATAGAACAAGGCGTAGTTGAAGTGAATTCGAGTTGAAAGAAAGGTAGAAAACCTCAATTATTCTATTGTATAAAATACAAGTAGAATTTGATCAGTATATCAACGTGATCTGTTCGTAGAAGCTTTTCAGTGCCTCTAGAGCAAATTCAGCTTTCTCTAAAAGCAGACCACTGTCTATTTCAGTGACAGCCAATCACCGTTTTTGCCAGATATCTTTCAAACTAATTATTTGATCGAAATGGCACTTTTGACACAGTTTACGAGACACCTCTAGCTAATTTTTGGCAATAAAGTGTTAGTTAAGGCGCTTACTCTTAACTTACATAGAGCTGCCAAGCATCGCCAACCTATGCATTTGAACGTCCTTTATCCCCATTCCGTTCCTCCTTACCTACCGCTCTCCCTTTCCTTTCCCCTCCTCAACCCTCCCTCAACCCTCTTACCTGGCCTCCCCGTCTCCGCAACCTCACCACTTCCCTGTCTGATAAAATACATTGAGTAATATTGGATGTTATGAATATGTTGGTCTTTGTAGATTCTTGTCTTAAGTATTATGAATGGGAGTGGGCTAAAGAGCGTATGAACTTCATCCTATTCATCCAGAATAATCTACGTACAGAAGCAAGCAGTAAAAAAATATCATTATTCTTAATCTGCTAAGCAATTGTAAAAAATAAACAGATGTCACAATTTTTCTATTTTATAAGTATATATTTTGAATAGATAACAACCTCATTATATATATATATATATATATATATATATACATATATATATATATATATATATATATATATATATATATATATATATATATATATATA
This sequence comes from Macrobrachium nipponense, assembly GCF_015104395.2. Taxonomy (NCBI): domain Eukaryota; kingdom Metazoa; phylum Arthropoda; class Malacostraca; order Decapoda; family Palaemonidae; genus Macrobrachium; species Macrobrachium nipponense. Next base: position 56,859,987 of record NC_087211.1, read on the forward strand.
TATATTTCAAGGCTGAAATGGAGACTAACCTCGCTATCCTTTTCATTATGAACTCTCCAATTATCTGCTGGTACTGAAAAATATCATGAAAAACGGCATTTTATTGCTTACTCAAGAGTAAACACTTTAACCAACACCATTTGACAATACACTATATTGCCAAAACTTAGTGGGAAGTGTCTCGTACACTGTGTCAAAGTGCCATTTCGGTCAAATAATTAGTTTTGAATAGGGATGAAGGGGCACGAAGGATGTTGGTTTAGAGAGCAGCAAAACAGTGTTTTTTTTGTCACAGACTGAAATACAAATTCAGTTAGCGGTAATAGCTGCGTTCAATATCGGATGATATTTAAAACCAGCTTCTACAGCGCTAAACAGGAAAGGACAGTTTCTGAAGATTGAATAAGCGAGTACGAAAATGGTAGAGAAGAAAGCAAATCACTTTGGGATACCACCAGAGATAGGGAACGGGAGAGATGTAACACCAGACCATGATAAATGCCACGAAGGTATCATGAGCAATGATAAACTTATCTAAGGTTTCCATGGGATTTAGGACCCATAGGTTGGACTTTCACATCGAAATGATGGTTGGTTCATTTTTGTAGGAGAGCACTTAGACGTTACTAGAACACTTGTTCCTGAACAGGCATATAGGGGAGCACTTAGACGTTGCTAGAACACTTGTTCCTGAACAGGCATATAGGGGAGCACTTAGACGTTGCTAGAACACTTGTTCTTGAACAGGCATATAGGGGAGCACTTGGACGTTGCTAGAACACTTGTTCCTGAACAGGCATATAGGGGAGCACTTGGACGTTGCTAGAACACTTGTTCCTGAACAGGCAAATAGGGGAGCACTTGGACGTTGCTAGAACAATTGTTCCTGAACAGGCAAATAGGGGAGCACTTGGACGTTGCTAGAACAATTGTTCCTGAACAGGCATATGTTCTAGTCATCACCACTTTTGAAACACAGATACTGAGGACTTTATACATCAATGTTTCGTGAAGGCCATAACAAGCAATTAGTTGAGTTCCTTCGACTACCTATAATAAACATAAGAATAAAAGAACAATAGCCGGAGGGAATAGAGTGGCCACCCCTTTTGCAAACAGACTGTGTACAAGTGTATGTGCGGAAAAGAACACATGAACTGGATATCTGGTGACTTTTTCTAGTGCAGACATGGAGGATCCAAGAGAGAGGAAGGAGAGGTAGGAAGTGCGTGACTTAACATTTAGGAAAACACAGACGAAGATAAGACTTCTTTGGTCTAGGGGATTTTGATGGAAGGACATCAGTCATCTGTAACAGGAATTTTCTTTGTGGCTATTTCATTTAGCATTTCCAGCTTTTCGACGGAGAAGGTAAGCCGAACTTTCTTTCTAAGCTTTTCCCTCTCACGCTTCATTTTGATATTTATCTGGAGCTGTTGGCCCTGTCATTAGTCCTCTTACCAACCTCCGTCTTCCCTAATTCTTTCCTACCGCAAAGTGTCTAGAGCAGTGGTTCCCAAACTTTTTCTGGTCGTTACACACTTTTCATACAGGATACTTGTCCATGGCCCACCGCAAACCATAACCCATGTATGTATAAAACCCAAGGTTTTATACACACGTATCCTCAGATTATGGCCCCCAGTTTGGATACCACTGGTCTAGAGCTTCTAAGCTGGCATGAATCCTCAGTTTCTAAGATGAGTAAGTGTCATTGTTTGGTATAAAGCAAACTAAGACGACAAGGTACCAGGAAAGGTTAATCTGCCAATTCACTTTAGAAACCGAGGATTGATATCATCCTTAGAAAGTCTAGACACTTTGTGGCAGGAACTAATTAAAGAAGACGTAGATTGGTTGTTAAGAGTGTGAATAAAAGGGTCAACTGCACCGGATTCATATCAAAATGACGAGTTAGAGGGAAAAGCTGAGCAAGACATTTTGCTTTACCTTAGGATGAGAAACAGATGTAATGCCTTTTAGGTGGAAAAGCTGGAAACGCTAAATGAAATAGTCACAGAGAAAATTATTGCTACTGATCATTTATGTCCTTCCATCGAAACACTCCAACCAGAGATCCTTCTCTTCGTCTGCGTTTCCCTTAATGTTAAATCCCCACAATTCCCCCTCCCTCTTCCTCTTTCTTAGTTCCTCCGTGTCTGCACTGGAAAAAGGCACCTGATGTCCAGTTCATTTGTCTTTTTCTCTTAAAAGAAAAAGTACACCCTTTAGGGATCTCTCACTATGCATCCCTTAAATACAGACTTCAAACAAAAAACGGTACATGTCTCTCCTTCAAATTTTTTTTTCCCGTGCAGATAATCATATCGTATGACATGGAGACAACTTGAGCCCAGATTAGGAAATGTGAATCTCACAGATCTTCGCTATTTTGTCAATTTTCCTCTCGGGGATGTGGACGTAGAGGACGAAAACTTTGTGCGAGGTTTTCCCCTCGCGTCAGTTGATGTCAGGTGTTGGCTGACATTTCTTCTTGACATTTATTCACGTAAATGCAGCCGCCAAACGCGCTTGATTTTTTGCACCATGAACTGAAAAAAAAAACCTACATGATGGACGCCGACTGATGACGTTGGGGAGTTGTGATTATTGTCCTTGCTACAATAAACACTTCTGCAGCCATTTATTAATTGATTTTATGCTATGAAATAGCATTAGAATTTTGTAACAATCGAAAACGATGCTGTAAAATAAGCAACACAAATCAAAAGAAACTCCGTTTGTACCTTTTAATTTCCAAAGTGATTATTTCACGTCATACGGCAGCAAAGTAGTCATGGTTGGTGGTAATTATGTTTATCGGTTCTTATAGCTCTCTCTCTCTCTCTCTCTCTCTCTCTCTCTCTCTCTCTCTCTCTCTCTCTCTCTCAACCCAAGTTTCTCTCTCCCTGAATTTTCCAAATTCTCCCTCTTTTCACCAGTTATTTATGCATCCGTTTATGACTGTCTATTATCCGCCTCTCTATCTTTCTCTCTCTCTCAACCCAAGATTCTCTCTCCTTGAATTTTCCAAATTCTCCCTCTTTTCACCAGTTATTTTGCATCCATTTATGACTGTCTATTATCCGCCTCTCTCTCTCTCTCTCTCTCTCTCTCTCTCTCTCTCTCTCTCTCTCTCTCTCTCTCCTTGAATTTTCCAAATTCTCCCTCTTTTCACCAGTTATTTTGCATCCATTTATGACTGTCTATTCTCTCTCTCTCTCTCTCTCTCTCTCTCTCTCTCTCTCCTGGGAACCAGAATATCCAATATTCTTCGGGTACGACGCCGCTACCTTGTCCTTGAAGCCATAAGTCACAGAGTTTTCCTTTTCTTGTTACTGTTTCCTTCTGGTATCCGTTTCCGATAGACCTTTTATCCCACAGGTCGCCTGTTACCGAACTAGAAATAATATTCGGTTTGGGATGGCCTTCCGGATACTGATTCATTGTGGGATGCTTGAACCGGACTATCGAGCCTGTATCCTGGGTTGGCACAAGTCACGTCCCGGTTTTGTTTTGCCGAGGCCAGAGGGCCACACTAGCTTTCTTAATCCTTTTACATTCCTTACCACACTTTCCTTAAGTCCGCCCTGGGACAAGAACCTTCAGCGGCAAAATAATGGGTTCATCTAACGTTACAGCTTCCTCAATCCCGACTCGGTTAGTTTAGCAGCAGGGTTCTGAAGTCTACACCAGGCCTATTATAACTATACTCTGTTTTTCTCCATCTGTCCATCCGCCTGTGGTGGTCGTGCATGGTAACACTGCGTCCCGGGCTTCAAATAGTTACGCTATGTGTAAGTTTTAGGTAAATCAAAGGATATCTTGGTGTATATTTGCAACTGAAAAGTGTTTTGATAATTTACTGTATGCGAATTACACCTTAATATTCGAAATAGGATATTATTTAAAGCCCAAGACGCAGTGTTACCTTGCGCAAACACCACAGGCGGATGGACAGATGGAAAAAAATCGAGTATAGTGACTCATCCCATTTCCAGGCTGCCACTGGGCAGGGATTCGCCCTGACATAAGGCTAACTTGGTTCAAACCAGCCATCACTGGTAGGGAAATGATAACTGCACGGAGGTATATTAAGCTCTATCAACTAATAGGTTGATAGAAGGGTAAACTGATATGCTTTTTTTTTTTACTTTCTGTTCGAGGGATTACTGATGACAATAGAAAATACCTCAGTAGCATTAACAACGATACATTATTATTATTATTATTATTCTCTCATCCTAGGCCGTTGGAAGCGGTGATGGTGAATATTATCATTATTAAATTTATTCTAGCAAAGCCAACGCGAAATTCCTAAATTTTACTGGTATATACAACAACAACAACAACAACAACAACAACAACAACAATAATAATAATAATAATAATAATAATAATAATAATAATAATAATAATAATAATAATAATAACAATAATAATAATATGTATATAAACGAGGACAAAAAGTATTCAAAGCAGACAAGGAATTTATATCCTGTCTAATACTCCCACTCGAATGCCTTTAGAATACATATACATAAACATCCACGCACACATGTCCATATATATATATATATATATATATATATATATATATATATATATATATATATATATATATGTATAATATATATATATATCATATATATATCATATATATATATATATATATATATATATATATATCATATAAATAATTACATATACAGTTAAAGACGAGTGTGTATATACTAACATATTTATGGACATATATAATATATATTATATATATAAATATATATATATATATATATATATGCCTGTATATGCGTGTGTGTGCGTTTTATATAGAAATTTCCCTTAAATGTCGAGCGTATACATCTTCAAGCGCACATATTTGGATGAAACAGGAAGCGAAAGATGTTTACTCAGCGGAAGAGCTGAATTCATTTGGCCATGATTAATTCCAGACTTAATAAGACCAGCCATGTGATACTGCCACGGTGGATTCGACAGGGGGAACCCAGGGGAACTGGAGCTATAATTAATATCAATGATAAATCATTAGACTCACCATGAGAGAGAGAGAGAGAGAGAGAGAGAGAGAGAGAGAGAGAGAGAGAGACTGTCGGGCAAATAATTTACGCAGGCATTTCAAGATACCAACGTTCAGTTAGATAGACTAAAGGCACTCATGATACAAGGGGACTGATTTGATGCTAAAAAAAAAAAAAAAAAAAAAAAAAAAAAAAAATGCGCAATCGAGCTTTCTGTATCAGCAGCGGCCCATCATGATTTTAGCCTCTGTCCGGTGGTGGCCTGTCCTTGATTTTAGCCTCGGTCCGGTGGTGGCCTGTCCTATAGCGTTGGCAGACGCATGATTATGGCTAACTTGAACCTTCAATAGAATAAAAACTACGGCTAGAGGGGTGCCATTTGGTATGTTTAAAGACTGGAGAGTGGATGATCAACGCACCAATTTGCAGCCCTCTAGCCTCAGTAGTTTTCAAGATCTGAGGACGGACAGCAGAAGTGCGGACGGAGAGACAAAGCCATTTCGATAGGTTTCTTTTACAGAAAACTAGAATTATAGAGCAACTAAGAAAAGGACAAAAAGATAATAATGATCAAAGAAAAGCCAACATGGATACTGATAGACAGCCAGGCAATAAGACTTTTTGCGTTGACAAATCAATGAGTTTCGCTCAACCTTATAGACACGAAAATTCTCTTCAGTTTTACGACAAGTGACCGTGTCAATCTTATAAAATAACTTCTAATACATTAGCCCCGGGATCAAGCTCTTTCCATCTAGGACTGAGGAAAATGGACAAAGTAATGAGAATTCAAAGTCTGCAGAAATAGATTAGAAATTCCAGTGCGGTTTGGAAATGTGAAGAAAACGTCTTTGGTAACCAGTTCCCGACATTTAAATCTGATGTCGGAATCTGTCATTTGATAAGTGATGATTCTGCATTCTCTGAGAGAGAGAGAGAGAGAGAGAGAGAGAGAGAGAGAGAGAGAGAGAGAGAGAGAGCAGCGGTTGTTCGACTTTCAAGGTACTCTTTGTTGAAAGGAGAGAGAGAGAGAGAGAGAGAGAGAGAGAGAGAGAGAGAGAGAGAGAGAGCAGCGGTTGTTTGACTTTCAAGGTACTCTTTGTTGAAAGGATTTTCCAGCTATTTCATTTTCTTAATTAGGTCATTTGGCTTAAGAATTCGGTATTCTGCAAAATAGATTAAATGAAGGGAACAACTTTTGAATCATGGCCATCATAAGACTTGGGTAATGAGCCAAACTAAATATCTTCGAGCAATTTTCGTTTGTACGAGTTTCCAATAATGTTTGAACGTTTCCGAGCCTGAAATCCTCTCAGCTAACACTATATTAAACATAAAAGCTGGAGTTACCTGAGAGGGAACGCGTCACTTTCCTGGGTACATCTGTTAATAACACACAAACTGGTGTCTTGACGCAATAAATGATTTCCCTCTCAACTTCAGGAAAATGTCAATGTAAGAAAATACTGTCAATATATACACACATGAAATCAACGCTTACTGAAATGATTCTTTGACCCAATTAAGATGTAAAGACATTAAATCACGGCAAACATACTATGGTTAAAAAATGCTCATGGTAGCATGAGTCCTAAAATGGAGAAACAAATCCACACTTACATAAGTGTACAAGTAGACTTAAAAACGAAGCTATACAGAGACCTCTTAAGAATATGTGCAACACCCTTTTTCAGACTGACAAACTGAACATGGGAACTGCACAGATTAATTATCGAAATCTCTCTGTATATTGTTTATTTGTATGGTGTTTTTACGTTACATGGAACCAGCGGTTATTCAGCAACGGGACCAACGGTTTTACGTGACTTCCGAACCACGTCGAGAGTGAACTTGTATCACCAGAAATACACATCTCTCACACCTCAATGGAATGCCCGAGAATCGAACTTGCGGCCACCGAGGTGGCAGGCCAAGACCATACCGATCACGCCACTGAGGCGCTGCTCTTTGTATAGCGTTAGGTTTAGATATCTGTATAGCGTTAGTTTTAGATATCTCTGTGCAGCTATACAACTGTGGATTTCTTTGTCCAAGCACTTGATAATCAGACATAGACAAAACAAAAAAAAAAGAAACGTAATAACCATTTGTGAAAATGAGTTGAAAATAAAACACGCGTAAACAAATAAGATTTCGTCCGTCATGTCAAAACGCCACTGCACCCGAGGTCTCATTTAGCCACTCTTTTCGCGCTTAAATGTAAATCCTCGACCTTGGGGAGGACGTCAGTATGCTTCCTAATTCCGTTCTCTTGCGGCATTTTCCCTTTCAAAAAGAGAAGTATTCCCCGGCGGCAGGTAAAGTTAAGCAGGTAATCTGGAGAGCTCACGTGACTGACTTCCCAACGTTTCCTCTCTGTTTTCTCTGAAAGAAACTAAAGCCGCTCTTGTCCGGGAACTATCTGCCCACACCTTCAGGAGACGTGACGTTCCTGCTTAACTGTATATGGAGCGAAAATAAGCTTCGGCCTTGCTGGAATCTTGGAGCCAACTGAGGATAATATTTTCCTCCTAATATTTCAGTTCGTTTGGTTACAGTTTTTTTTTTCTAATTCTTTCATTTTATGTCTTTCTCCTTTCCTCACTTATTATTGCTTCCTAAAAGGTGTGTCAATGAATTTTGTAGAAGACAATTTTACTTTTCATACTGCATTACCTGTAAAATTCACCAAGCGATTCTTGATGCGAAAAAAATTTCTTTACTCCAGAGCCTTGTGAAAAAAAGATCAATTAAGCTCTGTATTGTTTATTTAGCGTAACAAATGCTTTGTAATGGCTCTCTCAATAATGAAAGTAATAGGTAAAAAAACGAGATATGTTAGTGGAACATCATACCCCGCCAATGGCATATTTCCCTGTTGACCTTTAACTTCTAAAGTAAGATCTTTACCATTAGATTCATCAAAAGTGCTGAATCCCAATCGATCACTGATCACTGAAGCTTGAAGCCTGTATCGTCTAAGATGTTAAAAGAAAAGCGTTTTAAAGAAC
>NC_087211.1:56868536-56962622 GCF_015104395.2 Macrobrachium nipponense
AAGTCATGGATGTCGCTATTCATCTATCCAATCTATGCATGCACGCACGCGCTCACACACACACACACACACACACACACACACACACACACACACATATATATATATATATATATATATATATATATATATATATATATATATATATATATATATAATAATTTAAAATGTGCATTATCTTATACTATCAATGATTGTCCAATAGTAGTTATAATAACATTGGGTCTGGTCAGTACTTACATTGGTAAAAACTAAATAACACTTGACAATGCCAGCACGTAAGCACCACTGATATGAATCCATGGGTCATGGCGAAGGGCTATCAAACTCATCCCAAAATTATTGCTGAAAATGGATGGGTACATCTTCTGAAACCACTTCCAAAAGGTCACGTAAACATGCTATAGCGTAGACGGTGCCGTAAAAATTCCACCCAAGAAATTTTCACCCAGAAAAAATTCGACCTACGAAAATTTTCAACCCATGTCCAAAACCCACGAAGATATAATGTTAAATATAATATTTATTATAGGGTTTCACACACTTATTACTTGTTTATTATTTATCATTTGTTTAATTATTTCCAACCACGAGAATTGTATCCTCTAACTGTAAACAATTCTGCTGCTGTTTAATTACTTGAACACAAGTGTTAGGAAATCCACCTAACATGACTTTTTCTTCCAAATTGATTTCTGCCCCGTTTGGCACACTCTCTCCTAATCAGTGAGACAGCAGCTCCTGTGTCATGAAGCAAGACTACTTCTCTAGAACCTACTCCTCCAAGAGAGGAAACTACGCCTTCTGACAGAAATTCACCAAAAATTTTCCTAGTTTCTCTCATCACATCATTCCTGCTTGACAAAAGGTTAACTAGAGACACTGGTTTCTTACCATCCTTCCTCTCTACTGCACAATTTCTCGCTAAATGCCCTTTCCCATTACATCGGAAACAAGTTAATTCTGAGCCACTAGATGCCACTTTACTCTTAGAAACCTTAGACGTATGACCAGGTTTTCTGCATGTATAACAGGAATAGTCACTTTTACTCGCATTGCTATTACTAGAACTGAAACCTTTACTGCTTTGTACTCTACAAGACGAAGGATCATTTCGCTTCTTACTAACACTCAAATTATGAGTTAGACTATATTCGTCAGCTAACCTAGTTGCTCCTGCAAAAGATACTTCTCGCCTATCTTCTATATAAAGCTTAATCTCAGGGGATACGTTATCTTTGAAGTTTTCTAACAACACTAAGTTCTTCAAACCATCAAAATCCTCAACTTTAGCAGAAGTTAACCAATCAAAAAACAGCCTTTCTAACTTCTTACTGTATTCTACATACGTAATATTTTCGTCCTTTTCCAAATTTCTAAATTTCTTACGGTATGCCTCCGGTACTAACATATACCCACTAAGAACAGTTTCTTTCACAATATCATAATCATCATATTCCTCCTTAGACATGCAACTATACACAGTATGCGCCCTACCACTCAAAACTGACTGTAAATATAAAGTCCACATTTCTTTAGGAGAACCTACTCTTTCCATTAACTTCTCAAAACACATGAAATATGTCGTAACATCTTCCTCATCAAACTTTGGTACTAATTTCAGCACTGCACTCATATCTAACCTATCAGTTTTCATTTTCGTTCTGGCCTGACTGAACTGTAAGAGTGCTTTGTCTTAAACCGAGCGATTTTCCAACTCATGCATACGTTCTTTCTCTCTTTCTTGTTGCTGCATTCTCTCTCAGCTGCTCTTTCCTCTCTCTCAGCTGCTCTTTCATCTCTCTCATACTTTTCTCTTTCTTTCTTTTCAACATACTCATGGAGATCATTCCCCTCTAGACCTAGGAGCTTACTCTTTCACCATCTCACTCATTCTGGTTCTTTCTATATTCTCCTTGTTTCAAACTGTTAGTGTCAAAATATACTGGCCAAGGTCGCCAAGATGTCACGAACCGAGAGGGGTCTGCTACAGGTTCGATATATTATGATAAACAAAAGAATTCAACACCAACAGTTGAAACTGGGGATACGAATATAGAAAGATACACAAACACAACAAAGGTATATTTACAAACTTACTAACAAAGATAAATCCAGAATGGTTTCTCCTAAAATCTTACAATGCGTGAATTGGGGAAGATGTGAGGTAATTCGAATACTTGCTGTCCAGTTTTGCGCTGTCGGAGATCTATGCTCGAAGCGGTGGCTTCACAAAAGGAGACCTGTAATTGCAGACATCTTCTTGACTCAGTATTGCAGAAAACAATGTCTATTCTTTATACTCGAAGGGCAGGAACTCCTGAAACCTCTTGTAGAACGTTTCTGTTCTCAAGGCTTGCTCAATGATGAAAATACCTCGGTCGTTCTCTCTAACTGGACAACTTGACCAGAATTCGACCCAAACTCTCGAGCACCTTTCCCTCTCTGATCCTTCGTCTGTTTATTCTTCTCTTATCTCTCTCTGATCTCTGCTGCTGAGCTCTCACTGATGATCTGAAATGTGACTCTTACTCATCTCTTTCTACTTCGTCAATCGTATTTATATGGTAACTGGGGGCGGGGCCTACGGGGGGCGGAGCATGAACGTCACAGACTCCCGAGATGACCAGAACGTCTTAGAAGAATCTCGACGAAATATTGCATCATATTTCGCGGCATTTTCTGCCAACGCGACTGCGTGTGTTGTCCACAACACTCCTGCCGATTCTAGAACCATCATGGTCCATGGGCTAAGGTAGAGGGGTGGTGTTAGGCGGAAGATAAAGAACCTTGATAAAAGAATACTCCGCTAGGATATCTTCTCCAAGGCCAGGAGGGTGTGCAGGGTCATTGTCCAACACCAGCAGACATTTCAGAGGGAGACGCTTCTCTACCAAGAATTTCTTCACTGTCGGGCCAAAACACAGATTTACCCACTCGGTGAACAAAAGTCTCATTACCCAGGCTTTCACATTAGCCCTCTACATCACTGGAAGCTTCTCCTTTAGCACTTTGTGGGCCTTGAAGGCTCGAGGAGGTCTCCGAATGTACACAAGTAGGGGCTTCACCTGCAATCCCACTGGCGTTCGAACAAAGTGCAAGCGTAAGCCTGTCTTTCATAGGCTTATGCCCGGGTAGCTTCTTCTCTTCCTCCGTGATGTACGTCTGACGAGGCATTTTTTCCGAAAAAGGCCAGTCTCATCACAGTTGAAGACTTGCTGAGAACTGTAGCCTTCGTTGATCGTCATCTCGTCAAACGTCTTAATAAAGGCTTCGGCCGCTTTCATGTGTGAGCTGGCAACCTCCCCATGCTGCACCACCGAATGGATGCCAGTCCGTTTACGGAATTTTTCAAACCACCCACGAGAAGCCTTGAAGTTTGTGGTTGGCGCGATGTCCCTTCTCGTCCGTTGTCTTCGGCCTGGGCAATCAAATCGCAGAAAATAGCACTAGCCTTGTGGCAGATTGCCGTTCCGGCGATGTCCCTTCTCCTTCGTCTTTTTCGGCCTGGGCAATATAATCACCAAAAATAGCGGTGGCCTTCTGGCAGGTTGCAGTTTTGGTTATCGTATCGCTAGTGATTTCTTTGTCTTTTATCCATACAAGAAGCAGCCTCTCCATCTCATCGTGCACATGGCTCCTCTTGTTGGACAAAATAGTCACACCCTTGTAAGGTATAGCTGCTTTGATGGCTTCCCTTTGCTTAAGTATGGTGCCTATCATTGACGGATTTCGGCCGTATTCCTTAGCGATCACACTCAACCGCATGCCAGCCCCATACTTCTTGATAATCTCCATCTTTGTCTCCATAGAAAGCATCCTCTTCTTTCCGTGAACTTCAGCAACTTTCTTGGGACCCATGACTATATGTACGTAATTAAGTTACTAATCAAGTTCTCACACAACACGATAAAGTACAAAGTGAAATCAGTAACACAAATTTACGTTAACAAACGAAATTGTATATGAACGAATGAATTCCGCGTGCTTACGATAACGATGCTGCTACGGAGTGACCGAAGATTGCCTTACGTAGATCCACGATGAGAGATGCTGACCAATAGGAGAGCAGGATCTTATGGCAGTGAATAGCATCAGGAACCAAGGGGAGAGCAGGAGGATGGTGGCGTGTCTACTCAGTTGGCGGTGCACGAGTTTTAAAATTGTTCTCGGTGGTCGGGGCAAATCTCGGGACTTTACAGCAACAACCTTTCGTAACCTGAATTATTTTCGTATGCAGAGGCAGAAAAATCTTTGTATTTGCTTTTTGTAACTTGAATTTTTCGTAAAGTTGGGACTTTCGTTATGTCAAGGTTCTACTGTATATATATATATATATATATATATATATATATATATATATATATATATATATATGTATATATATATATATATATATATATATATATATATATATAGATATATATATATATATATACTTCATATATTATATACATATATATATATATATATATATATATATATATCTATATATATATATTATATATATATATATATGATATATATATATATAATATATATATATATATACACATATATATACATATATATATATACGTATATATATAGTATATATATATATATATATATATATATATATATATATATATACACATATATATATATATATATATATATATATATATATATATATATATATATATATATATATAGTATATATATATATGTATATATATATAATATATATAATATACATATATATATAAATATATATATATATATTATATATAAATATATATATATATATATATATATATATATTATTATAAATTAATGCTATTCATACATATGCATGGGGAGGAGAAAATATGAGGGGAAAAGATATTTAAAGACCATTAGTCCAGAGTAGACCGAAGAGCAAGTTAACGAAAAAATGTTGTGAGATGAGAAGTGGCTGGGAGAATAATTCATAATTGTCTACTTGAAGCAAAACTGAAAATTATCTTAGTTTTTGAAGGACGGGGTGAGTGAAAATACAAATATAAATAAATTTGAGTGCATCTGATGAGACAGGAGATAAAATGGCATATAAAGATGAAACAGATAAAAAAAAAAAATACTAAATAAAATCTAACCTTCAGTTGTTGAATATTCTATAATAAAGTTCCGGAATGTCGAAGCAAAATGGAAAGCAGTGTCATTATCACCAGAATGTCTGACCCAACCACCGAGTTCAAATTCATAACTCACTAGGTTTACCCTTAGGGTTTGGTCCCGAGGATATTAAGACTAAAAAAAACTAGATAATTGAATACGAATTGAGAATTTGATAGGGCCATTAACAAGGCTGTAAAAAATAAAAGTACTCATGGTTTACTACTCTGCTGTAAAAGGGTCAAAGTGATAAAGCTCACAGTAAGAATCACATAGAGTGGAATTTAAAATTCAGGCCAGAGACCAAGCACTATGACCTACGAGGTCACTCACTGCTGAGAGGGAAATTTAAAGCAAAATGTTTTATTAAAAGGTGTGTAACCGGAGGAAAACCTCAAAGCAGTTGCACTACGAAACGATTGTCGGGAGAGAATCGAAGGTAAGATATAGAACGAGAATGTGAAAAAGGTACAGTAAAACAAATAAAAGATTGTAGCTAGGGGCCGAAGCTACGCTGCAAAGAACTTTATGTAATGCCTACAGTGCAACGAGAGAGGTGTACAGACGGCACATATGGATTTTTTAGAATAAAATGGAAGGTGCACGGGGGATTTTGACTAAGGGAGATGATACGTCACTGATAGAGACAGTGGAGTGTGGGTTTAGATCATGAAGATGGTGGAGGCAACAAGTAACTGTTGGGAAACCGGCACGTAGAACTTTTCGAGTATAGAGGGAAAATGGTACGTAGATGCTAAGGGGGATGCACGGTACAGAGTATAACTTACTTGGTCAATTAAGTGTTGAGGACAGGAGCAAACCATATTGTAAGAATGTGTTAAAAGGACAATTTCTGGTTCAGCGCAGAAGTGGATCTACATACGGCAAGGACGTGTTAAGATTTCTTTGATGGAGTCACGTGAAGTCAAAAATGAGCAGGAAAAGTAGGTGCAAAGTTGTGAAATATGCTGCGAATGCTATGTGGGATGGCCGACAGGGAATACTGAAAGGAAACTACAGATACTATAGTAGATTCACATCAACCGTGCATCTGATGTCTAGGCCCGTCCTTTACGACGCTCCTGATTGGCTGTTGATAAGCCGCAACCACAGGGCAGTAACCTCTGTCTCTCGAGAGAGTTCACATAGGCAGAATGTATGTTCCACCTCTCCTGATGGAAACGTTTGAAAGACGTGAGGGTCTGGCCTAGACATCAGATGCACGGTTGATGTGAATCTACTATAGTGGAAGAGTTTGAAAGTACTACTTGCAAGAAAAAGCTTAATGTAAAGAATGTGGACGAGATTAATGAGGGCGAACGGAAACCAGGCAGTCGAAGCAGCGAATGATCACACGAATGGATGGTGAAAGAATGGAGCGGTGAATCCGTGATAGCATTTTGGAGCAAATGTTAAGGATGATGAAGGACAAAGAAGAGGTGAGCCACAGAATAAGTGAAGTATGGAAGGTGCAATGGTATATCAGTAGCTTCTAAATCAGGCGGTGACAAGATCTTTCACAAAGGATCAAACCCCTCTTTCCTAGAAAGATATTATAGCTTGCATTCATGCATAGCAAAACAGGCAGTGTTTTGCTTATTCTGTTCGAATGCACAATTCAAATGCCTTCTCTAGCCTGTTGGTAGAACTTCCTACGATTTCCATTTTGACTTCTTCCTTCATATATAAAAAAGTATCCATGCCCATAGGAACTGTTATTTCCCTAAAAGATTAAGAAACGAACAGTTCCTATGGGCAGAATACTTTTTTGTACGCGAAGGAAGAAGTAAAAATGGGGGTCGCAGGAAATTCTAACAAAAGGCTTGAGAGGTTATTTGAATTATGTATTCGAACAGAATAGGCTAAGCATCCGTTTTGCTACGCCTGAATGCAAACTATGATATCCTGCTGGAAAAGAGATTTCATTAGCGAAAAATCTTGTCACCGCCTGATTTAGTAGTTACCAATATTTGTGCTAACGACATTTCTGTATGTGATACATTTGTCTCCTACTCCACTTTATCTTTACTATCTATTAAACTGATGATTTGGTGCATCTAACGTAGAAAATTTCTGTTCTATTTCTATAGATTTTGGATGTTTCCAATTATTCTACAATGTGGTTTCCTTTTTGGGTTAATATTCATGCGGAGAGGAGACAGCTATGACACTCAGATATCGCAATCCCTATTTCACTCACTTTAGAATTAATGGGACAAAATATTCTAACTCATGTGTATTCATAACTCTAAGAGGAGTTCTAATTTGTTACACAATACCAAAATTATTGAAATTTCAAAATTTCTCCCTTAAGGTTTAACCTCGCGAGTTAGTTATTTTCATTTCATATTCATATGTTTACAAGTCTGAAAGGAAATAACTCCGAGTTCTATATAGCCTCACACCACTTGGGGAAGACAAAGCTCGAATGTGGAAAATGACTGTCGCGTCAATTATTATTATTATTATTATTATTATTATTATTATTATTATTATTATTATTATATTATTATTAATTATTCACTAGATGAAACCTATGCATATGGAACAAGCCTATATGGGCCATTAACTTGAAATTCAAGCTTCCAAAGAATATGTTCATTGGGAAGGAACGAGAAGAATAACAGTGAATATTACAGAAAGAAGAGATCTCACTTATCAAAAAAAAAAGAAAAAAAATAATAAATAGATGAACAGATGAAAAGTGTTGAGATGCAAGAAGAACCGTATTAGGTTAGTAATGCATTGCATTGTCGCTTGGACTTCTTTAGTTCCAAGTTCCAACTCTCCTCTCTCCAACTGAACTACGAAGGCTGCTTGGGAAGAATGGACTCTTAAGGCTGTTGTAAAGGCTGAGAAATATTCCAATACATAACTAAACTCTTTCACTGTTTCTGTTACTTATTTAAAATTTAAAATAAATTGCAGGGAGACTGCACCATTTATTTAAGTATAGCATCAAATAAGCTTCGTTCTCTTTATATTAAACGAATTAGTTTAGGTAGAAAACGGCGATTACAACTATGACAATCTAGTACACATTTTTCTCCCCCACCACGATATACCTTGGAGAAAAACTAAACAACGTAGACAAGCAACCCTGTGTATTTGAAAAGATAGAGCAACGTGCTATGATTGTTTCTTTTTCAGAATGGAGGCAACAGGTGGGTAAAAAGCGTGTAGGTACCTACAGTGCAATTCAGGCTAAAAGGACGTCGGTAAAGGCACTGAAAGTGTTGGAGAAATGATGAGAGAAACTTAAACTGAGGGGTTTTAATAAATAGGATGAGATACATTACGTGAAAAAAGGGGTTATAGTGGGAATATTGTGGACGTCGACTGCACATGGGATTCACCCTTATTTCGACAATTGCAAAATGACTAAGAAAGTAACTATTCTCTAGATTTTCTGAAGCAACCCTACTCTGGGGAACAATTTTTGATTGCTAAAATATACGAGTACACGTCTTACTATTCTAATAACGACTTAAAATGTCATCAAAAGTTTTTTATCGGTACATCTGCTACTTTCACTAGCACTACAACACAACCAAATCTACTATTTTCTACTACTAAATCCACCAATTCTTTCACAGCCAGTTCACGAACCCAATCACCACCATTTTGATATTAAAGGATAGGAGCATTCAATTATTATAGGGACCAAGTCGACAAAGCAAACCAAAGTTCCATATAACAGACACCATATTTGTGAGAAGAGAGAAAACAAAGAGGAGTTAATGACAAACAAATGTATACTTGTACAAAAAAAAAATAAGTATGAACAACTTGTATAGTATGAAAAACTTGTATAAATACAAGTATGAAAAACTAAGTAGCGTTACTGCCTCCCTTGTACTTATGAACTTTGGTGCCACGAGTGCTTCCAGAATTGAAGCTATAAAATTATACTCTGGAAATGGCTGGCGTGACAATGAATGAACCAAACGGAACGAGAATGTGGAATCTCTTTAAAGTGAACGACATGAAGAAGTTCTTAGAGCACGAGCCTGTTCTACATGTTCTGTAAGAAGGTCCTTGTATAACAAAGAGCTTATGTATGATGGGCGAGCAAGATATTTTTTTGGCAAATGTAAATCACAATTACCAAAGTGGAGTAAATTATAAACCAACGACCATCTAGATGTCAGCAGAAGCTTGTGACATCTAGATGGGAGAACAGAATCTAAAAGGTAGAGTAAACCATCTGCAGCATATGGAAGATCAGCATCTCTCCATGTAGTTAGACTTGCAAACAATTCCTTGTATTCTGGCAGGATTAAATAGTGATATTTTTGTCATATACAGCAGTACTCAGAATCATCAAGGACAATGCTAACAATGCAAAGATAATCAAGGAACGGGAAGTAAAGTAACAGATCAGAGGATAAATAAAATTAAAAGTTTCTTCACATAACGAAATTTTTCATCTAGCCCATTTCGTATGACCACTGATTTATGAGTTTTGAAAGGGAGCCAGAGCTGCATGACTGTTGCAGACCCTGACATCCATGCCTTCAGTGGTTGAAAAATTCTATTTTGATTTTATTTGATTTATTATGAAAAATTGGCCACAAAGCCAAGCATTTGGGGACTTTCAGCCATTCAGCTCTTCATACAATCAAAATGAGATGACGTGGTTGGCCAACTAGATGGAATAAAAAAAAAAACTGGAATGGAGGTAAAGTAAAAGGCTGAAATGTAATTCCTACAATGCAATGTACATATGGATCCTTGGGTCCTAGTGCCACGTCAATTTTCTGCAACTGAAGGCATTTTATTGGGGTCTTTTGGACTTTTCTCCTAAAGTGTGAAGCAAGATGGATGATATTCATTACAGTGATAAAATCAATGCAACCTGTTTTAGGTCATTAGCTCTGCTTTTACTGAAATACTATTCTCCGGTGTGGTTGTCTGTTTCTGCCTGCTAGAGATTTATCTCTTTCAGACAGAGTGGTTCTGTGCGGTAGATTTCTGTTTCCTAACAGCAGTAGTTATAACTTGGACCATCGACGGATGGTCTCTTGTTTGTCACTTTTTCATAAGTTATATTTCAACGAGATCTTTCACATTTACAATTGATCCCTGATCCCCTGTACCTGCCGAGAGCAACCAGATTTGCTGAACAGCAGCTGCACCAATATGCAGTAAATGTGCCTCGCTGTTAAATATTGGAGACTGCGGAACAGCCTCCCAGAGGATGTCATGCAATTGGAATTTGGGAAGTTCAAGCGAAGATGCAACGCATTACTATCCTAATACTATTCTCCTCCTTGAATTTTAATATTTTTAACAATTTATTAATTTACTATTTTTTTTAATAAGTGGAATCTCTTCTGTATTTCCCTTTACCTCTCTCACGTTATTCTTTGGAAGCTTGAATTTCAAGCCAATGGCCACTGTGGGCTTGTTCCATATGCATAGGGTTCATCTTCTGAATATAATAATAATAATAATAATAACTAATAATAATAATAATAATAATAATAATAAAAAAAATATTATATTATTATTTATTTATTTATTTATTTATTTTTTTTTTCTCTATCACAGTCCTCCAATTCGACTGGGTGGTATTTATAGTGTGGGGTTCCGGGTTGTATCCTGCCTCCTTAGGAGTCCATCACTTTTCTTACTATGTGCGCCGTTTCTAGGATCACACTCTTCTGCATGAGTCCTGGAGCTACTTCAGCCACTAGTTTTTCTAGATTCCTTTTCAGGGATCTTGGGATCGTGCCTAGTGTTCCTATGATTATGGGTACGATTTCCACTGGCATATCCCATATCCTTCTTATTTCTATTTTCAGATCTTGATACTTATCCATTTTTTCCCTCTCTTTCTCTTCAACTCTGGTGTCCCATGGTATTGCGACATCAATGAGTGATACTTTCTTCTTGACTTTGTCAATCAAGTCACGTCTGGTCTATTTGCACGTATCACCCTATCCGTTTCTGATACCATAGTCCAGAGGATCTTTGCCTGAATGTTTTCTTCTATCACTCCCTCAGGTTGGTGCTCGTACCATTTATTACTGCAAGGTAGCTGATGTTTCTTGCACAGGCTCAGTGGAGGGCTTTTGGCCACTGAATCATGCCTCTTTTTGTACTGGTTCTGTGCAAGTGCCGGGCATTCGCTTGCTATGTGGTTTATGGTTTCATTTTTTCGTATTGCACTTCCTACATATGGGAGAGATGTTATTTCCGTCTATCGTTTTTTTGAACATATCTAGTTCTTAGGGCCTGATCTTGTGCCGCTGTTATCATTCCTTCAGTTTCCTTCTTTTGCTCTCCCCTCTGTAGCCATTGCCAATTGTCATCGCTGGCTAGTTCTTTAGTCTGTCTCATGATTGTCTGTGCATTGGTTTGTTGTGCCAGTCCTCTGTTCTGTCTGTCATTCTCCTGTCTCTGTATATTTCTGGGTCTTCGTCTACTTTTATTAGTCCTTCTTCCCATGCACTCTTTAGCCACTCGTCTTCACTGGTTTTCAGATATTGCCCCAGTGCTCGTTCTCGATGTTGACGCAGTCCTCTATACTTAGTAGTCTCTCCCTCCTTCCTTTCGTGTTATGTATAGGCTGTCCGTATTTGCTCTTGGGTGTAGTGCTTTGTGTATTGTCATATGTTTCCTGTTTTCTGATCTATGCTGCGGAGTTCTGCCTTCGTCCATTCCACTATTACCTGCACTGTATCTGATTCTGCACTGCCCATGTGTTTATGGGCTTTTATCATATTTCCGGCGTTGAGTTTTGACTTGAGCATCGCCCTTGAGTCTCTGCATATATTCTTTCCTGATCGTGTCCTTCATCTCTGGTGTTTTATATCCTCCCTTCTTCCATTATTCCCAGGTATTTGTATCCAGTCTCATCTATGTGTTTGATGTTGCTCCATCTGGTGGCTTTATCCCTTCAGTTTCTCGTTACTTTGCCTTTTTGTATGTTGACTAAGGCGCATTTTTTCTATTCCAAACTCCATCCTGATGTCCCAGATACAATCCTTACAGTCTGGATTAGGGTATCTATTTCCTTGATGCTCTTACCATACAGCTTGATGTCGTCCATGAACATCAGATGGTTGATTCTGTTGCCTCTTTTCTTGAGTTGGTACCCGGCATCCATCTTCTGTAGTACTTTTGTCAAGGGAATCATGGCTACTAGAGTAGTGGGGACAGTGAGTCGCCCTGGAAGATCCCTCTCCTGATATTAACCTCTGCTAGTCTTATTCCAGAGCTTGTAAGTATTGTATTCCAGTTACGCATTGTATTTTGTTTGAGGAAGTGATGTTGTTTTCCTTTGCCCCATATATTTTCAGGCATTCTATTAGCCATGTGTGTGGTTATCATGTCGAAGGCTTTCTTATAGTCTATCCATGCCATGCTTAGGTTGGTTTTCCTTCTCCTACTGTTCTTCATTACCATTTTGTCTATCAGGAGCCAGGAGCTGGTCTTTTGTGCCCATACTTCCGTTCTGCAAGCCTTTCTTTTGTGGTGGGGGGGTGGTGTTTGTCTCCTCTAGGTATTGTATAGCCTTTCACTGATGATACCTGTTAGTAACTTCCACATTATTGGTAGGCAGGTGATAGGCCTGTAGTTTACTGGCTATATTTCCCTTACTCTTGTCTTTTTGTACTAAGGTGTTCTTCCTGTGGTCATCCATTTGGGTGCATGGTGATTTGAGATACAATGCTGGAGTTGTTCTGCTATTCGTGGGTGTAGGGCCTTGAAGTTTTTGAGCCAGTATCCATGGACTTCATCGGGACCTGGGCTTATTATTATTTTTATTATTATTATTATTATTATTATTATTAGTTATTATTATTATTATTATTATTATTAATGCTTACTAGGTGATCTTTGCTGCTGCTGCATCTTGAGTAGAAACTAAATGCAAATAGACGGAAAACTTTTTTTAAAAAACCCACCCATTGTACACAAAAAGAAAAGAAAAAAAAACAAGTGATACTGCTTCCAAAACACACTAACACATAAGCAATAGAAAAATAAGTATTCTTGCTTTATCCTTAATGATAAATAACCACACCAATGACTTAATGTTTTTTATTCCTAAAGGACTGGACCAATTGGGTTATTCTTAATACTGAATACGAAATCTTATTTAATTACAACTCCATACAAATACAGTGATACCTTGACCTACGAGTTTAATTTGTTCCGTGACTGAGTTCATAGAACAAATCGAATTTCCCCGTTAAAATGAATGGAGATGCTATTAATCCGTTCCAGCTCCAAAAAGACTCGCCAATTTTTTTTACGTGTTTTTAAATAAGAAAAATGTACTTTACAAATAACAAGTAAACAAAATAGTAATAAATAAAATAAAAGAGAATGTATAGAAATAAAATGCTTTTATTAAGTCGGATCTTAACAGCAAATAGCTTATGTTAGCCTGGAGATTCAGGCTAATCCCAAGAGAAGTGATGTTTTAGTGTTTGAAGAAGAGGAAAGTCCCAGAAAAGTTGGTTAGGCTGGTCGAGATGATATACGTATCAAAGAACGAGCAGAAAGGTAATAACAGCAGTTGGGGAAATAGAAAACTTTGAAGTTAGTTTTGGATTACACCAGGGGTCAGCAATAAGTCCATTTTTGTTAGTGCTGGTCATGGATGTGTTGAGTGAAGAGATCAGAAATGAAGAACTGTGGGAGTTGTTGTACACTGATGATCTGGTGATTACTGCTGAAAATGAGGAGGACCTACAGAGAAGGATTGGAGAGTGGCAAGGTGAATGTTAATAAAACAGAAGTTTTGGTGAGCAGTAGGGAAGACAGAGACAATATGGAAATACAAGAAAGAAGACGATCGATTATAAAACAGGCAGAAAAGTTTAAATACATAGGATCTACTTTAAGCCAAGACGGAGGATGTGAGACTGATGTTGAGAGTAGGATAAAAGTTGCGTGGGGGAAAGTGGAGAGAGTTAGCTGGAATAGTATGAGATAAAAAAACGCCAATCAAGCTAAAAGTCAATGTTTATAGCAAAGTAAGAAGACCAGTGTTAATGTATGGATCAGAAACATGGGCTCTAAGAAGAAAAGAAGAAGTAAAGCTTGAGAGAACAGAGATGAGAATGATGAGGTGGATTATGGGAATATCACTGCTTGAGAGATTGGAAAATGATGAAATAAGAAGGGCAGGCCTAATAATGATTACAAAGGTGATAAGAGAGTCATGATTGAGATGGTATGGACATGTGATGACGATGGATGACGAGGAGGGAGTGAAGAGGGCTTTGGAGGAAAACCTGTTTACAGAGGAAGATCAAGAGGGAGAGAGAATTTAGATGGCGAGATAAAGTGAGGGAAGATATGGAGAGAAGGGGTTTGGTGGAGGATAATGCCTTTGATAGAAGGCAGTGTCGGAGGCACATCAGGCAATCGACCCTTTAATGTAGGGATAACGGTGGAAAACAACAAGACTTGTGTTAGCCTGGGGATACAAACCTTGGGTTTTTAAGTGTTGCACAGGTAACAAACCTAAACCAGTTTTCTCAACTCGCTATAGCGAATCCTAACTCGAAGGGGGAATCTTCCTTCGTGGAACAAAGGGAAATTTCCTTACAAATTACATATGCATAAAAAATTTCTCTCTCTCTCTCTCTCTCTCTCTCTCTCTCTACCACTATCTCAGAGACAGAGAAAGAAACTAAGAGAGCGAGAGAGAGATGAGAGATGGAGAGAGAGAGAGAGAGAGAGAGAGAGAGTGCTGCAAGTTGTGTGATTGGACAGTATTCCCAGCACTTCCTGCCAATATTTTTGTGTCATCATGGAGAGAGAGAGAGAGAGAGAGAGAGAGAGAGAGAGAGAGAGAGAGAGAGAGGGGGGTGAATAAGTTATGTTTACATCGGTAAAACAATTACGTATGTACAAATGTCAGGACAGTTTTTTTATACAGTACATACATACTATGATGATAACAGGTCACCACTGAAGGATTTTACTTTAACATTTTATTGATATTTCGCATTGTTTAGTTTAATATTATTATTTTACTATTCATAAATCATTTTTTTTATCATAAAAATGTAGTATTTAGTACCCAGCCTAACACTGCCTGACCCGGCAGCATACCTTCTGATTTTTTATGAATATTTTTGAAAAGTGCTTCTAGCACAGATCTAAGCTCGCATCTTAAAAATCGACCGAGCGACGGCTCATATCTCAGGAAAATCGTGTACACTGGTTCACTCGTATGTCAAGGTATGTGTTAC
This sequence comes from Macrobrachium nipponense, assembly GCF_015104395.2. NCBI lineage: Eukaryota > Metazoa > Arthropoda > Malacostraca > Decapoda > Palaemonidae > Macrobrachium > Macrobrachium nipponense. The sequence continues at coordinate 56,883,893 of NC_087211.1, forward strand.
TGTGCTTATTGGATGAAATGAAAACTTTGAAGTTCGTTTAAATATTATGTTAAGGATCTGATTCGAAAACTTAATAATTATTGTTAGTTGAGAACTGGACAATCACCTGTTTAATTGCAAATGAAATGCTGTTCAGCACTGGGACTAAGTCATGAGAGTTATTCATCAAACACTCATGAGTCAAATGGGTATGATTAATTGAAAGACGAAATAACATTAATCAAAATCTGACATTATTTTTGGAATGAAAAGCATCACAATCCAACATTGGATTCAACTTCTTAAAATTCCGGCATTATTCGTCACCATTTCAAAAAGCCTACTTCTATTATAAAATACGAAAGGTTTTAAGGGTGTCAAATAATCAGACATGAGCACATATGTTCCATCTAACCACTGTAGTTGCAGCTTATGTTGCTTAATAAGCATCTTCATTTCCCTGCTATGCAAAATTAATTTTAGGACAATAATTTTGAAGGGCCTCTATAAACAAAATCTGAATTCACTAACCCATTGTATATTCTTAATGCTCTTAACAGCTGACCAAATTGCAAACAGTTCCGCCATTAAAACTGACAGCAAATCCCACATCAGATGAAGATTCTGGAATGTAGTATATACTGGGTAATGTACGTGAGTCTTTATGCCATATGCTCTACTGATCCGAGGTTTATGAGTAACTGTTTAACAGGCAGTAAAAGTGTATACAGACAATTACTTTACATACATACATACATACACACACACACACACACACACACACACACACACACACACACACACATATATATATATATATATATATATATATATATATATATATATATATATATATATATATGTCTTTATGTCATATGCTTTACTGATCCGAGGTTATGGAGTAAACTGTTTTAACAGCAGTAAAAGTGTGTACAGACAATTACTTTACATACATACATACTACATACATACACACACACATATATATATATATAATATATATATATGTGTGTGTGTGTGTGTGTGTGTGTGTGTATGTATGTAAAATAATTGTCTGTATACACTTTACTGCCTGTTAAACAGTTACTCATAAACCCTCGGATCAGTAGAGCATATGGCATAAAGACTCACGTACATTACCCTCCAGTATATACTACATTCCAGAATCTTCATCTGATGTGGGATTTGCTGTCAGTTTTAATGGCGGAACTGTTTAGTGAATTCAGATGTTGGTTTTTATAGAGGCCCTTCAAAATTATTGTCCTAAAATTAATTTTGCATAGCAGGGAAATGAAGATGCTATTTAGCACATAAGCCGCAACTACAGTGGTTAGATGGAACATATATATATATGTATGTATGTATGATGTATGTATGTATGTATGTATATGTATACGATATATCTATATAACCAATAGAAGGAAATTATATTCACATTTACTGACTGAAAAATTCTCCTGCCCCCTAATATTCATAGTATGTATTGGTTATATGACTATTGACATATAGCAATGTCTATGATAAAAGCTTTTTAGTAGGGTCACTTGCGGAATCTTTACTGCTCTTCATATGGTTACTTGGTCAGGCTTGATGAAAGATTGAAGAGAGAGATTATTCAACTCTTTTGAACTAAATAGATTTATTTCGGTTATGGCTTAAAAACTCCAGTAGACATTGGGTCTTCACTATGAATTAGGTCTAGATTTTTTTGTAGCCTGATTAATAGTACAGGTGGGCTCCTCTGGGCACCATAAGACTTGGAAGACGCACACTTTCTTGGATAAGAACTATTAAACAGGAGGCTAGAGATGAATGGAGTTTTGGGGAAGACAAACACAGAAAAGACATGAATATAAGAATTTTTCATAGAAGCAACTGCATCACAGGTATGCAAAATGTACTTTTCTGTCAAAGTGAGTATCAATGAAAACACCTAACAATTTTGCATTTTGGCAACAGATTAAAAAATTAATTTAATTTTGGCAGGTGAAAAAAATATTTTCCATCTGATGTCTTTAAAAAAACATGTGTTGATTGTAATGAGTGATTGTAAGAAGGAATAGTGTTCCATAAGACCCTCCCTTGTGGAACCCAATATATGGGAATTATTCAGACCTGGCAAGTACAGTTGCAAAAGAATTTCTAAATGAACAAAAGCAGAATAATGCAGAATACAGTAACAGTAGGTAAACAACCACAAAACAAAACTACGATCTCTACAAAGCACAGATTACAAAGGTTTATGAGATGAAGTACTAGCTTATTACAGTTAACACTAAAGTACAGAATACACAAATGTAATAACACCCACAAAAATACACACAATGCATGGGTAATCATTGATGAACCAGCAATAGAGCAGTTTTATATATATATTACGCCTAGGGTTTTTGATTAATAATATATTGCCAATAACCTATGGAATGTGAAGAACAGTGGAGAGGCAACGACCCGAAAAAGCTGACAATATGTTTCTATGGATGGCGTGAGATAAAACTGCTTAGTTAGACAAGTCAATGTACGATAGTTTATTAACTCTTCTCAAAGTGCCTTTGTGAAACTGGTTGCGGCCAGTAAGTGTGAGGCGTTAACGAACTGTGCGTTCGTATGTGCCTGTGCGCCTCTTTCTGTTAAAAGTGTATCATACACAAGTCTATGGGGGATTTTGATAGAGGCGTCTTTAGGAGGAAGGCAGAGCCACGATGGCGGTGCCTAAGTGTTTTTTGGAATAGTGAATGAGATATTCCGGCTGCATGGGTGAGTTGAATTACTTTAGCCAAGTTGAATTACTTTAGCCAAAGACTGGCTTGTTACCTATTTGACGTTTTGTGATGATATCCAATCTTTAGTCTCTGATTGTTAAACTTGTGTGTGTACTTACCGGGATGTGTTCTGTGTCTTTGAAACAGACGGTTCTGGCAAATGGGGGGGGACAGAGAGTTCCCGATGGATAGAAACGATTGGTGTGACTATAACTGTTCAGACATTTTTTGGGGTTTTAATTGAATTGATTCAATATTTATTCATTGTTAATAAAGGTATCTTTTGTAATGCAACTCTCTCATTTTCATTACCTGAAAGAGGTGGAGAGAGAGAGAGAGAGAGAGAGAGAGAGAGAGAGAGAGAGAGAGAGAGAGAGAGAGAGAGAGAGAGAGAGAGAGAGAGAGAGAGAGAGGCTGTGTGTATTAGTTTGCCTTGACGTTCGAGCTACACTTTTACCAAATGAATAATGAGGGAATACCCCATTACAGGTTTTGGTGGCAGCTTTGGTTTTGGGCTAGCGGTTTAAAAAAAAACGCGGTATAAAAGTTTTTTTTTTTTTTTTTTTTTTTTTATGCTGGGAACGCACTGAAGAGATAGGTGACCAGTTAGAAATAAAGGGGGTTATGGCTTAGCGATAATTTTCGAACGACAAAGCCTTTGTGGGATTGTGGAAAATTGTTAAATTGTTAGTTTTCAGTTACTAGTGAGAAAAAATGAGAAATATCTATCTGTTAACTGTGCTAAGGGGAGGGGAAGGATTTCTATTAGAGTCATCAAATTTGCCCGTACCGAGATCCTCCAGGGCGTGAGAGTAACTCAGTCTGGTTTGTGAGTGAGTGTTGCCAGGTGCCTTCTCGCCGATCGCGTTTACATTGTGCCGACGAGATTTACGTATTCTACGCAGATTCCGGGGTGGTTTTCTCTTATTTTGGACATGTAAGTGTTACTGTGTTTTTTTTTTTTTAATCCTGGGGGCTTTTTGGAGTTGGGTCAAGAGGTCAAAAAAATTCTTTTCTTTCCCCATAGTAGCAGAAGTGACGTGTTTTCTTTATTACGCCTGTATTGTATATGTAGCACGTATACATATATTTGTTACAGGTAGATAGTGAAACAAAGCATTTCACAAACTGCCTGAAATTTCAGATAGATAGCAAAATGCACTTAGGGACATTTGATCCCCGATGGTAAAATACATTTGACCCCCAAGTGGCAAAACAATGTAGATGAGTCGCTGTTTCACCATGTTAAGTACCAGGCCCTGAGGGGATCAAATGTCCATAGGTGCATTTTTCTCTGCCTGAAATTTCAGGCAGTTTGAAAAATGCCTGGCTTTGCTATCTGCCTGTAACATACACACATCATAAAATGCAAGTACGTAATAAAATGTTATAAGTAATATTTAGCTTGATGACACCAGTTACATCATGCTAAATTCAATAGTAATAGAAATAATAATTAGCTAACACCTTGTTCCTAGGTATTTAATGAAAACCTAATCTAAAATGCTTAAAAATTCAGAAATCACTAAAAACAGAAATTTTAATACTCACCAGAGAAGAACAGCACAATTAGAGTTGTTATTGTTGACTACCTCTGAAAGAAAGACGCATAAGTTTAAAATTTAGCTGTACGTATAATGTTTTATCATTGCACAAGTGAAAATAAAAAAAATTAATGAAGTGACACTTAAAGCTGAAGGATTAAATGAAATAATGAACAAAAGATACATGAAAGTAAGCCTTTTGCAAATAATAAATAAGTACAATATTCTTAAATAAAATCAGATTTGGTATATATTTACCCAATAATTATATTGCTAAGAGTTTCGAGTAGAAACTCTTGGCAATATAATTACTGGGTATGTAAGGCAAGTTAATTTTTATTCTGGAGAGCATATAATTGCAAAAAGAAATCTGCATCTGTGATAAACAAATACCTATCTTTATTTTTTTCTACATAAGGAAAAATCAACTTTACTCTAAAAATTATTTAATTCTTAAAAAAAAATTCTGACGTTCTTTTATTTTTTGTCATGAGTTTTGGCAATCTTAACAGATTTTGGCCCTTTTACTTGTTTCGTAACTTCCCATTAGTTAGTGCAACATTGTAAATATTCCAGTGATGATACTCGAAGCATTCATCACTACCTATTACTGTTTACATTCCCTACAAGGTGGTGGATGTCAGGTGAAAAATGCCACACATGAACTTGATTAAAAGTCTTGGAAGAAGGTAATGTAAAATCTCAAAATATAACAACTTTGTTTTGGATAATTATTGTCACACAAGGTTCCCTTCATGAATGCTGGTGTCAGAATTAAGTAGTCCCCCTGACTTAGAGCAAGGGTTCCATTCCAGCGGTGCGCCATAAGTCGATTTCCACTACAAGTCGGTGCTGCTTATTTATTACGTGATAGGCGAGGTAAGCGCTGTTAGAGACGCTATAATTAGATACCTGATCTTCTTTAAATCGCTGTTAACAGTGCTAACTGCACTGTAACTAGAGATCTATTCCTGATAAATGTATATACATATTTGAAAAAGTGCCATAAGATCGGGACACCATATTTTGGTGCAGCCATAACTCAGGGACGCCCTGTACTACTCCCATATCATGAGACTTCATTGGCTGACTTAGTGAGAGACAGCAACCTACCATCCTTCCTTCCCACAGATATCTGATAACACAATCAGTACCAATATCCGGTTACAATATGAGGTAACCTTTACATAATAATAACTTAAAAAGGGTGGGGCCAGGGTATGGATGAGACAAATTAAGTGCATAATGTAGAAAATTCCAATATTTAATGTGGAATAACAATGTAAGCCTGTGTGCACACTGTTTCAAGACCTTGTTTTTATCTTGCCCAATGTACCTTACAAATAACATCATTGAGATTAAGTTCCCTGATGGCTAGATAATTTCCATGGCAATAATTCCTAACTAATCAAATAACAAGTAAAGTGATCAGTTACAGCTTATAGATTTAATTTACTATAAAAGCAAGATAAAATCTCATGTCATTTCATTACAGAGGATATAGACTCCTAGATAACTGGTTGGTGGCTGGGATGTGGCATCCCTCACCAATGTAGCTCAAGTATACAATATCACTTCTGCCCTCCACAGGATCTCAGGACAACCAAAAACTATCTTAAGGATAAGCATCCTAATACCTACACATATTCCTATGAATATAAATTTCTGAAGATTTCTCTTCACAACAACAACTACTACTGGGAAACAAAGCTAAATTAGCAAAGATAATTGAGATATAAAAGGGATAATAACTGGGGGAAATGCTGATACATAATTTACTGAAGCTGAATTTAGAGCACTGAAGACATTACCAAGGTTTTTTGCAGTATATCTATTCAACACCAAGCTACAACCCCTTTATGTCTTTTTCTTCGAATACTTCCATCATTTCCTTTTCACTTATGAAGATGGAGAGCTTAATGAACAACTGTCATTTTTCACCTATTCTACAAAGTACCTTATGAAAAATGTAATGAGGGAGGGCCAGATAAGTGCTAAAGTTTTATGAATTAACCATCACCCTAAACATTTTTACAAAAATTTTCCCTCCCATAGTTATTTTTTTAAAATGTGAAATGAGTTCTCTCTACTTACCTATGCCCTGTGTTTTTTCTGACCAATCCATATCAGATCAAGGTCTTCATTATTAGTGTTTACCAAGATGTCATGGGTCTTTCTACAAGTTGTGTTCTACTACTGTACTATATTATCAAGTTGTTTGACCAGAACAAACTAATTTACTTAGCTATTACAGGACTAGTCCAAAGGGTTTGTCCTTGTTATATAGTAATGAAGTTTATATCTTAATTGATCAAACTACACCCTTTTCAAAATTTTAGAACTGAGTTAACTGAACTCGATCAAGATTCTGACAAAAAAAAATGTTTGGTTGAATTGTTTCCAAAATTTCATAATTGTTGTGGAATGTTTTTTTGGACATGCACACAAAAAGCTTAACTGTTAATGGTACTCTATTCTGTACACATAGGAAATATCTAGAATAGGATACAGAATTTAGAGGAAAGGCTAAGTGCTGGGACCTCTAAGGACACTAAGCGTTTAAACAGAAACTAATAGTAAAAAGGTTTGAGACGTGTACCAGGAAGAAAACCTTGCAGTTGAACTATGAATCAATTGTTAGGAGGAGGTGGAAAGTAAGATGGAAGAAAGAGAATATGAATGAAGACACAGTAAAAGAAACACATAAAAATCGGATCCCGTGTGATATTCATCAAATATTCTTAGGTCAAAAGACAAAATTACTGTGTGACATTCCTTCTGAGAAGACTGACAAAAATTCTTTGGTTGATTTGTTTCTAAAAGTTGACATTTGCTGTCAATTATATTTTGGACAGTCAGACAAAATATGACAAATTTTTAAATCAATTTGTATTTTACATAACTAACAAACCTTTGGTCTTAACAATAGGATATTTTCCAAATGCCAGCTGGTAACCAGTTAAAACAATCAGAGATTGTAAAACAAGGAATCTGTGAGATCTGGCAATGCCTGCGCCTATGAGGTGAAAGCTGGTCAGAGACCGCACATTCAACCTCGTGACGCACCAGTCTTTAATGCATTTTTTTTATTTGGCTTTTATATAAGATAATATGGGCTCTTGATCGTGCCTCAGAACTTTACTGTTTGACTTATAGGTATGTGATAATCTCTAATCTACTAGTTAATCTCTTCATTTTGATTATAAAGGGTAGAGGACTACTGATGTCATTTATAGATGGCATCAAGAGTGTGTTACTATGAATACTTCCCTGTGAAACTCCATATTCAAGAGGGAAAGTCTTTGAATGAATATAATTACTTTGTAAAGGCTTTTTGTATGCAGAAAAATTGTTGGTTCATTTGTTTGCACTCAAATTCTCTGCTGGTATGATAGTCCAGAAAAGATAGTGGATACTAGGTCTATCATTCTGTGATCAAAACAGGGTAAATGTTTCAGGTATGTGCTATACGATTCATTCATTTACCATTTTCTCTAACAATCTTCATGAGAAACTCATGGACATTGGTAGGTAATTTTTTAAACTACATGGGTCGTACACAGATTCACAGGGAAATTGTATCACACCCCCCTATGAATAGCCAAATTATGCGAATACTTAAAACCCCTCTAAAAGTGCTTATACATACCTGAATATTTTACACAATAGCTTTATCACAAAAAGTGCATTTAGTCATGAAAATTATATGAAAAGAAGTGGAACCTCTACATACGAAAGTCCCCACTTATGAAAAATCCAGGTTACAAAAGCAAAGACGAAGATTTTTTTGCTTCTGTACTATACAAAAATAATTCAGGTTGCGAAAGGGTAAAGTCCGAGATTCGCCTGGACAGATGAGAACAATTTTAAAACTCGTGTGCTGCCAACTGAGTAGACTCGCCACCATCCTCCCGCTCTCCCATTGTTTCCTGATGCAAATCACCATCGTAAGATCCTGCTCTCCTATTGGTCAGCATCTGTCCCATCATCCCTCTACATAAAAGCGTCCTTCGACCACTTCGTCGCATCAGCGTTATCGTACGCACATGGAATTCGTTCGTTCACATAGATTTCGTTTTGTTAACGTAAATTCGTGTTAGTGATTTCGCTTTCTTCGTAGTAAGTTACTTTATCATGTTGTGTGTGAACTTAATTAACTTAATTAGCCATGGGTCCCAAGAATGTTGCTGAAGTTCACTGAAAGAAGAGGATGTTTTCTATGGAGACAAAGATGGAGATAATTAGTGTGATCGCTAAGAAATACAGCCAAAATCCGTCGACGATAGGCACCATCCTTAAGCAGGAGGAGGCCATCAAAGCAGTTACACCTTCCAAGGGCATGATTATTTTGTCCAACAAGAGGAGCCACATGCATGGCAAGATAGAGAGGCTGCTTCTTGTATGGATTAAAGACAAAGAAATCGCTGGCGATACGATAACCGAAACGGCAATCTGCCACAAGGCCAGCGCTATTTCCGGTGATCTGATTGCCCAGGCCGAAGATGATGGCGGAGAAGGGACATCGACAGCAACCCCATACTTCAAGGCTTCTCGGGGGTGGTTTGATAAATTCCGTAAACGGACTGGCATCCATTTGGTGCGGCATGGGGAGGCTGACAGCTCGGTCACGAAAGCTGCCAAAGCCTTTATTAAGACATTTGACGAGATGACGATCAAGGAAGGCTACAGTTCTCAGCAAGTCTTAAACTGTGATGAGGATGGCTGCCTTTTTTTTTTTTTTTTTTGGAAAAAAAATGCCTTGTTGGACGTACATCACAGAGGAAGAGAAGAAGCTAGCCGGGCATAAGCCTATGAAAGACAGGCTTACGCTCACACTTTGTTCCAACGCTAGTGGGGATTGTAAGGTGAAGCCCCTATTTGTCTATCATTCGGAGACTCCTCGAGCCTTCAAGGTCCACAAAGTGCTAAAGGAGAAGCTTCCGGTGATGTGGAGGGCGTAATGCAAAAGCCTGGGCGGTGACAAGACTGTTTCGGCCCGACAGTGAATAAATTCTTGGAAGAGAAGCGCCTCCCTCTGAAATGTCTACTGTTGTTGGACAATGCCCCTGCTCACCCTCCTGGCCTCAAGGAAATTATCCTAGCGGAGTATTCTTTTATAATCCGTCCGAGACTTCGAGGGCTTCAACATGGGCAAAGCTGATGCAGATTCAGAAACAGTTCATGATCCTGAAAATGTTTTGCAACCAGATCTTGACGAGATTGTTGCACTTGGCAAGTCCATGGGGCTGGTTGTCGACGAGGACGACATCAATGACCTTGAGGTGCACCAAGAGGAGCTTACAACGGATGACCTGAAGGAGTTGGAGGCCATGCAACATAATGTCATTCAAGAAGAGTTCTCTAGCAGCGGCGAGGAGGAGGAGGATCCAATGACAATGAAGAAATTAAGGATGCTCTAGCTGCTTTTCATAGAGTGCAATCATTTGTAGAAAAGACACCCGGAAAAGGCTTACACAGGTCGTATGCTTGCGCAGTTCTATGACGTTTGCCCAAGTCATTTAAGGAACATTTTGAAAAGCAGGCAGAACCAATCTTCCTTGGATTGTTATTTTCTAAAGACGCCTTTACTAGTAAGCAAACAGGAAGGTCCAAGTGATACGAAAAAACAGAAAATTGAAAGTGGTGAATTAATTGAAATTTTGTAAAAAAACGTTAAGTATAAAAAAGTAAAAAATAAAAAAAATAAAAAAATGTAAAAATCAAGAAAAGGCAAAAAAAAAAGAAATTTAATTTCAAGTTTTTTATAAAGATGTGTTATTGTTTTCTGCCATTTGTTAATGTGTTTCATAAAGTTTAGTGTTAATGTTTCCTGCCATTTTTTAATGTGTTTCGTAAAGTTAAGTGTTCATGTTTTCTGCCATTTGTCCTCCTCCTCTGCTGCCACTTTCAGGCATCGCTTCACTCGAAAGGTAAGGTTCCACATTTTACTACATATGTATGTCAGCACTTCTTGTACCCTGTACACTAATACACTTTATTTACAGGTACTACAATAAGATTATGTTAGGTATTGAATGGTCCAAATTGTTGTATTTCATTTTTTATTGGTCAATTTAGCTTTATTATAAAATTTACTGGTGTGTTTTTTTGAGGGCTTGGAACAAATTAGGGCAATTTAACATGTAAAACGTAGTCCGAGATACGAAAAAATCAGGTTACGAAGGCTGCTTCGGAACGGATTAATTTCGTACCCTGAGGCACTACCGTACAATAATTAGAGAATATTTCTCAGTGAAAAATACCACGAATAGGTGAATTTTCCGTGAATAATGTTTATTAATGTTTCATAGAGAACTCCATGAATTGGCGAGTCTGTGAATTGTGAGCCTGCAAATCTGGGGGTTTGCTGTAATTATGGCTTCACCTCATTCTTTAGGAAATAAATTTCTGGGCCAAAAATGATTATAAAATTGTAAAATATGATTCAACTAATGGTACTATGTTCAACCATTTCAACAAAAATGTTATCTCTAGCAGGCACAGATTACTGAATTTTCTATTGTTATACATTTCTAAGTACAGGCATTCCCTGGCTTATTCAATTATATTCATCAGAAATTATTTCCAAATTTACGATGCATGTTCCAGGGTAATGGCACCAATCTGCCGGAAGAAATATGACTCCAAAAATGCAAATAATCAATATTTGATGTTTTTTTTGATAAAAAAAATGAAATAAAAATGCAGGTTACATAGTTTCTAATACACCCAAAGCATTAAAAGTAAGGTTTTCATAGGATTTTTGATGATTTTCTGGGCTACAACGATTTTCGGCTTATGACACGTCTCAAGAATAGAACCCCCGTCGTAAGTTGGGGACTGCCTGTACAGTACCACCATTGAAACCTCACTAAGTATCATACATGAGTATTTCCCAGACATGCGAACATTGGTGAATTCTGGAGAAACCCTTCAAGTCTTTATATTCAATTTTTTTTATGTAATTTGTAAGTTTCAAGCTTTTGTGTTTAAATCAAATAACATTCAATAATAAAAATATTTCTCTCTCTCCCTCTCTCTCTTTTAATGAGACGAGAACATTTTTATGGTATTCTACTATATGTATGTTTGTTTTGTATGATAGATAGATAATCTACCTAATAATAACTAATTTTCAAACATTAATATGATTAAATAATAATAATAATAATAACAATAATAATAATAATATAACTACTAATCACAAAATCCGTGGGACGTATTTAAATAAAGTAATATTCTTTCCTTCATCTTTTGTTAACTGTTGAAGAGAAGCTCGAAGGCAAAGCTATCAAATATGTTAATTCAATATGACTGGAAGGGGGAGTGTTGCTGACTAGCGGGTCAAAGGATTCATATATAATAAATCCCTCTCTCTGTCTCTGTAAAAATTCATAAACAATTTAATTCTCTTAAGTAAGGATAACTCTTATCACTCTCAATCGTAGTTAGCGCTTACACATTTTACAACCTACATATTTCTCTGTAAGTCTTTACCTGTGCAGTAGATAGTAATTTTAAATTGATCCTATTTTACCTGTACCTTCTATGAACTGTAAATGCGCCATTCTATAACACAGACACATAACTAAGAGTTGTATTACTTCATATAAAATACACTGTTCATGAAAAGGAATTTCAGAACAAAGACAGAATAAAGAAGTTCCCAAAAACGAGAGAGAAATTCTAAAAATAGATTGGTGCGAAGACGGACAGAGAGAAAGTGAGAAACAGTATATGTAATCTTCACACACTCCTATATTTTTACGTCGACCATTTATTTCTTGTTTTCAGGATAATGTATCAAGCTAACTTTTAAATGAAACTGCAGCAACTTCCATTTCATTTAAAAGTTAGTTTAATACTTAGGGGGCATGATTGGGGTCATATTTAGTGTTTAAGCTCTGGAAATTTGCATTTATTTATTCATTAGCATTTTTAGGGACTGTGCCAAACTTAAACACACAAAAATTTGCCTTGCGAGAGGGGGTCTGGAACTTAACCTCACGTAAGTTCAGGGTGGGACTTTACAGCATTTCCTCCTGTTTTAAAATTTAGTTGGTTTGATACAGATACGCATAGTTTAAATTTTAAGAAAATTGTCAACTAAGGTCTTTTTACTGCGTATGTTTACAAAACATTCTTTCTCCTACATTCTTGCTTATTTCACAGGCAGTCATCCATCCATCTCCATTTTTTACGTAGCTTGTCTTCATGATTTGACAAATGTTCCATTTATTTTCCTGATTTTTAGCTATATTCTTTGTATAAGAGTACATACTGCTACAGATGTCTCATACATATTGCCTCCAAGATATTTTTCCTTGTATACATACTAACTTTTCTAAACTTTGCATTGTATATGTACAGGCAGTCCCCAGCTTAAGACAGGTTCGGCTTATGACGTCCCGAGGTTACAACACTTTTCCATTATATTTATAAGAAATTATTTCCAGGTTTACGATGCATGTTCCAGGGTTACGACACCTACAACACTGATCTGACAGAAGAACTGACTCCAATAATGCAAAATCATCAATTTTTGAAGGTCTTCTTGATGAAAAATGCAACAAGAATGCAGTTTACATAGTTTTTAATGCACTCCAGTGGGGGCAGAACTAGGCTTAGAGAATGCGTTTCCAATTGACTTGGAATTGCTACTCTACTCTGGTGCGATCAGACTCAGGCTTAGGTTTTACCTTGTTTCCCTGTTCTGCTCGTATCAGGCCTACTCCGCCGGTCACAGCTATTGCAATAACGAGATTATGGATTCCGGAGCAGGCGGAGACAATCAGAGCTTTAATGTTAAGTAAAATTTTATTTTAATAGTTGATGTTTACCTTTAGCTGGTTTTAGTAGAACTAGCCTAAGTGTACACATACCGCCGGAATTAACTCTGGAGGAACTATTTTGACGATACTCATGTATCAATTCCAACTTTCAGATGGTACGCTGTCTGGAGTTGGGGTGCGCAGCCGTTCTTCAGCAACCGTGTGGGCATGAGGTCTGCCGATCTCATGCCAGCTGTGCGGTGCAGGTTGACGACCTCGTAGTCTGGTATCCAGACGGCTGCAAAGTGTTACGCTTTGGTGGGGAACGTGACTAATGAGTCAGTAGGTACCATTCCTCACCTCAGTAATGTTTTGATTTTTAGGATATAGTTCCGCCACTGGAAGATCTGATTTCGTCCTCTCTTACAGACCCCTCTGGCGCTCAAGGCCTCCTTGTTGTCGAACCTTAAGGTCTGGGTGGGGGGTTATGGGAGGAACATTGCTGCTGGATGCCCCTATGTGCTGTCGGAGATGTGTTCTCTCCTTTATCCAAACGCAAGGACGTCGGCAGCAGTAGCTAGGGAAGTGGCAGCCCCTATCATCGAGAGGATCCGTTTGGAAACCCAGGCCCCTCCGGAAGACCAAGAGGGCTTGTGCGAGGAGGTGACGGCCATCAGTCTGCATCGCGAGCCAATGACCGTCGACTCACAGGAAGAAGGTAGGGAGGTAAGTGAGGCAGGTGGCTTTAGATCTAAAACACTTGCTTTTAGCCCAACTCCTTCTTCTTCCTCTTCCTTTCAAGGCTTTTTGAAGTCCATGATCCTTGGGGATAGGTCTGGTTCTGTGAAAACCCTGAAAAAAGAAGTACCCTGCCAAAGGCTGGCCAGGACCTAAGCTAAGCCTTCTTCTGGCGGGCTCCGCCTAGGTCCCTCATTGGCCCCCAAGCCTTTGGCTTCCTCGGCAAAAGCTACTCCCCCGCCTAAGGTGTCAAGAGCTAAAGGTTCTAAAGCCAGACAGACGGAGTCCGGCTTCGACCCTGATGCCTTCGCTAATCTTCTCATGGAGAAGATGGGCAGTATTGTGGACTCGAGATTCCAATCGATGTCCACTCAGCTCGCCTCGGGCAGTCAATCCTGTCTCTGGCTCAAGAGACTAGAGACTCAGGAGAGCTTGCTGGTTGGACTTATACAGTCCGGAGGCACACAGCAGTCCTTTATTGTGTCGGATGCATCTAAGCTCCCCCCATTCGAGGACAACAACCCATGGTGGTTGGTGCTGCATGCTCCCTTTTCGGATGGCATGCTGACAATTGAAGGCTGCAGAACCCGTCCCGTGGAAGATTACGAGTTCTTCCCGGTGGACCTCCAATTTCCCTTCCCAGGCTACGCTCAGTTAGCCAAGGAAGCGTTTGTCAGGGTAGACAGGGGCCTAAAGGAGACTGTGATCTATCCTAGGGATCAGGCACAGTCGGCATGGGTCCACACCATTTTCGGAATGGGATTGCGTCAACACCAAGTTGACGCCACACAAAGGTTGCTACACCATGTTCATGGTGGGGGATAACATCCCGACCCCTTGCACATCTAAGATCGCGGAGTTAATTCTGCAGGCCGGAATGGAGGGGAAGCCAATGCCTCAGCTTCGAGAGACAGAGCCTACCTCTCTGCTCTTTTCCCGGAGATTTTGGAGTGCTGGGTGGGCAAACGTTTCACAGTGGGCAAACTCGATCCAGAGTGTGCTTCCACACAGTTTAGTGAACGGTTACCCAGAATTCCGGATGCCATGGTAAAGGCAGAGTTCGAGGCAAAGTGTAGACTGAGTAGGTCGATCAACTCGGTTACTACTTTAGAGTTGACGGCCTCTGTCTATTCCGGGTCCTAACAAAGTCGCTACTGCAGACTTTCCAGTGTGACCTGTATGACTTTGTGGTTGCTAGGCGGAACTGCAGGAAGCATGTCCTTGCCAATGCTTCCATCAGACATGAGCCTAATAAGCTTATTAAGGCATCGATCTGGGGACCCAACCTCTTTCCTGATGACGTGGTTAACAGTGTCATCAGTGAGGCGGCTAGGGCTAACCAGAACCTTCGTGTCCGCTGGGGCCTTCCCTCCAAAAGGGAGTTTGAGACCTCTGGACCACAGGCCAAGGGTAGGAAGAAGGCCAGGAAGTATCAGCCCTTCCAGACCTCTTAGACACAGCCGGTGGTGCAAGCAGTTCCCGTCTCCCAGCTTGGTAGCTTGGTCAACCTTCGACCTCTGAGGCACGACCTCAACAACAATTTGTACTGCTACAGAGTCAGCCAACTCTACAGTCCTCGAGTTCGGCTACTTTCGTGATGTCCCCGGCCTTCAACGCTTTGTTTGAAGTGCAAGGGGCGTTTCAAGGCTATAACAGGCACACAAGGGGTAGCAGAGCAAGAGGTGCTTACCGGCACAGAGCTGGTTCCAGAGCCCTCTCCAGAAGCAGAGATTTCAGAGGAGGCAGAGGAAGTAAGACCTCATCCAGTCAATGAGCCTCTCCAGGTAGGCGGGAGACTGTACCTCTCCCGGAACCATTGGACCTTCAGTACGTGGGGCCACAGTATCGTATCAAAAGGTCTGGGGTGGAGATGGATAAAAGGCCCTCCTCCACCAGTCAGCTTCCACCAAATTCCAACGACAGACCTTCTAGACTATGCCAAAGACCTTCTTCAAAAGAAGGCAATAAAGAAAACAGTCACCTGAAATTTCAAGGACATTTGTTCAGTGTACCAAAGAAGGACTCGGACAAACGAAGAGTGATTCTGGACTTGTCCCGTCTCAACTCATACGTTCAATGCGACAAGTTCCGCATGCTAACCGTCTTGCAGGTGCGGACATTGCTTCCCCGTTGGGTCATCACCACCTCTATCAATCTTACAGACGCCTACTATCACGTCCCGATAGCAAGAAACTTCTCTCCCTACCTAGGCTTCAAGCTAGGAAAACAGGCTTACTCATTCAGAGTCATGCCATTCGGGCTCAATATAGCACCCAGAATATCCACCAAGCTAAGAGAGACAGTAGTGCAGGAACTAAGAGCTCAGGGGGTGATGCTAGTAGCTTACCTAGACGACTGGCTCATTTGGGCAACCAACGACAAGGAATGTCACAGGGCAACAGCCAAAGGTAATAAAATTTCTAGAGTATCTGGGATTCCAGAAAACAAGGAAAAAGTCCCGTCTCATTCCGGCGTCTCGCTTTCATGGTTGGGAATTCAATGGGACCTAACCGCACACAAACTATCTCTTCCACCGAACAAGTGCAAAGAGATAGCGAAAGCTACGAGACAATTCAAGAACAGGCAGGCTTCTCGTCGTACCCAAGAAAGAGTCTTAGGTTCACTTCAGTTTGCTTTGATAACAGATGTTTTGTTGAAAGCCAGACTGAAGGACATCAACCGGGTATGGCGGAAAAGAGCCAACAGCAGGCTCAGAGACAAAATCTCCTTGATTCCGCCGATACTCTGGAAAAGACTTCATCCATGGATGAGTCAAGAGTCTTTCCAAGTCAGTGCCGCTACAATTTCCCCTGCCATCTCTAGTAGTCCACACGGACGCCTCTCTGAGTGGATGGGGGGGCCATTCTCAGTACAAGAAGGTTCAAGGAACATGGTCGACAATATTCCGCCAGTTCCATATCAATGTACTAGAAGCAATGGCCATTTTCCTGACCCTGAAACGACTAGCTCCGGCCAGGAATATTCATATCAGACTAGTCTTGGACAGTGCAGTGATAGTTTACTGCATAAACAGAGGAGGCTCCAAGTCGAGCCACATAAATCAGGTGATGATAGCAATCTTTTTGTTGGCAATGAAACATCATTGGCACCTGTCAGCCACTCACCTGGCAGGAGTATGAAATGTCATTGTGGACTCACTGTCCAGAACAACTCCGCTGGAGTCGGAGTGGTCCTTGGACGCAAAGTCATTCAATGGGATTTGCCTACAATTTCCGGGCCTTCAGGTAGACCTGTTCGCCATGGAGTCCAACCACAAACTTCCGTGTTATGTGGCTCCCAATTTGGATCCTCTGGCTCATGCCACAGATGCGATTTCCATAGACTGGAACAATTGGCAGAAGATTTACCTATTTCTGCCAATAAACCTCGATGAAAGTTCTACACAAACTCAGATCTTTCAAAGGACAGATAGCACTGGTAGCTTCTAACTGGCCGAAGAGCAATTGGTTTCCTCTTCTACTAGCTGCCAGTACCATTACTACGACTAAATCTGCCTTGAGGAAGATATTTCAGTTTGGCTTTAATATTGATTTAACAGATTCGTACTTCTCGTCTATCCCTCGAGCATGTGCTTGTCTGAGACCGGTAGACCGTCCTCACACGGTCTCCTGGTTTTTAAATGACGTACTCAGGTTGGCTTCAGATACTGATAATGAATCATGCTCATATATAACCCTTCTCAGGAAAACATTATTTTTAATGAGTCTGGCCTCAGGTGCCAGAATATCTGCACTGTCGGCTCTCTCTAGAGAACCAAATCATATTGATTTCCTCCCGTCAGGAGAAGTTCTGCTCTCTCCAGATCGAAAAATTCTTAGCAAAGAATGAAGACCCACAGAACAGATGGTCTCCATGGAAGATTGTCCCTCTTCCACAGGACCCATAATTATGTCCTATTATTACATTAAAATCTTATCTGGGCAGACTTCTAAAAAGTCTTCAGGTCCTCTTTTTATTAGAGAGAATGGTGGAAACATTTCTAGAAGGCCATCAGACAACAAATTCTTTATTTTATTAAACAACAAGCCAATCCGGATTCAGTTCCTCATGTCCATGATATCCGAGCAGTGGCTACCTCAGTTAATTATTTTCATCATATGAACTTCGATGATCTTAAAAAATATACAGGTTGGAAATCTCTGACAGTATTTAAACGCCACTATCTGAAGTCTCTAGAGGCCCTTAAATATTAGGCAGTGGCTGCAGGGAACATTTTCTCCCCTGATACAGCCTAGAAGTAATTGTAAATTTGTATATTATCATTATCATTGTTTGTACTATTAATTACCTTTTGGTACTCCCTCTCACCTACCTGCCTCACTTGTAATCCCTGCCTTTTTGCCTTTTGTTCCAGACTGGACTGCTTTTCAACCCACTCCTGTACTTGTACATAGTTCATTACTTTGTTTGTTTTTATGTTCATTACCTGTTGTATTTTTCCTGGTGATGATATGGATTTGGTCATATTAGATGTTAATTACCAATTGTATTTTGCTATCCTTGGATTATTAAAAAAGTTTTTTGTTTACATTCTATTTCCAAGCTTGTATGGCCAATTCTCTGTTACTATTTCACTGGGCGACACAGGTTGAGCCCAGAAAAGGGATTTTGACAAAGGAAAAATCTATTTCTGGGGGAAGACCTGTGTCGCCCAGTGAACCCATCCCTCTCTTTTTTCATTTCCCCAACCTTTAGCTGGCCCAAGTTTGGGTGCGTATTTCAGGAATGGCGTTCTTGGCAGAGGCAGTAGTAGTAGCGATCGGAAGGTAGCTGTTGTAACGGCACCTCTGCAGAGGGGGATTTTGAGAGAGGAGAGATCTATTTGGTGAAGTATCTGTGATAGTGGCTTCCACTCGCCCCTGATGCTATACAGACACCCTTTGAGGGTGAGCGAGCCAGAGGTAGTAACTCTGGCATTCCATATAGCTTTTTCTCTGGTATATTTAGCATTTATTTATACCTAGAAATGAGTGCTATAGGAACATTTCACTGGGCGGCACATATCTTCCCCCAGAAATATATTTTTCCTTTGTCAAAATCCCTTTTTTATGATGTTCCGGCTTAAGACGATTTTCAGCTTACAACACGTCTCAAGAACAGAACCCCCGTCGTAACCCGGGGTGCCGGTATTGGTTTGAGTTTAGTGTGTCAATTACTATTATGTTATGATTATCTTTGGCAAGATTCCTTCTTAGGTTGTTATTCATCAATTTCTTTCCACCTTTTGTTTAGATTGTTCAAACTTCTTCCAAATGAATGTTTTTATTAATTCTCAAGCGTATCAGACCATAAGGCACATACTTCAGGATGTGGAATGGAATGGGGGTGTTCTTTTCTTTGTGGCCTTTTTGATTATTATTGTAATAAAATTATTAGTCATTGTGGTGTCTTTTATATTCAAATGCCAGGATTAGTTTTTTGTGTAAATGGTCCATTTCTCAGTTAGCTTTGTGAATTTGTAATGATGTGTTTGATGCAATTGTTTTGTACAAGTGAAATTAAAATTGAAGGAGTTGAATATAGAATTTAGGCCAAAGGACAAGCACTTGGACCTATGAAGTCATTCGATCAGCACTGAAATGGAAATTGACAGTAAAAGGTTTGAAAGGTATAACAGGAAGAAAACCCCGCAGTTGCACTATGAATCCAGTGTTAGGAGAGGATATGAAAGGAAGTGCAATAAAAGGAAAGGAAGTGCAATAAAAGGAACGAAAGACTTCTGAATCACGTCGAGAGTGAACTTCTATCACCAGAAATACACCATACCAACCACCGCTGATACCCACTCATGAAAAATTTGCATGTGGTCTTCAGAAATGTTTTGTTGTCTTTGTTACCGAGACAGCACAGATTATTTGAATTTATGAGCTAAACTGCAGTGATATATAATTGCAATCCCAGATAAGATTATGGAGATGAAAAAAGTAAACTGTTGAAAGAGGTCCCACACGATCACTTATTGATACTTGTAAAATTAAATTATAATTTTCATTTGGTTGCATATATTTTACATGATACAGGTAGTACTATTTGTTACCTTTCCTATTTGTTACATGATCACTGATAATTTTAAATTAGTATCATTTAAATCTTTTACAATAAATGATTTTATTACAAGAGTATATATGCAGTTTCAAAATTGCCTTCTTCTTGGACTGATGTTGATAAATATACTTGCCTAATGATGGTTCGGATTTGTTTCATGCTGTCAACATTATTTACTAATACTAGAGTAGTTCATAGTCTTTGAGGATACAGTTACTTTTCCAAGATGCAATCTGGTCTGAAGACCACTGACACACCACTGTATTATACTATCATTAATGAATGCCTTACTTGCACTGATATTTTCATGGTTTAAAAATATTTAGGTTTTACGTACTGTTTATATCATTACACCTGAAGTTACTTTTCGTTGTTTAGAAATTTAATTTTCTATGTTTGGTTTAGTATTCTTGGGTTTAACGGCTTTATTACTAGTTTCTTCTTTGCAATCTTTTGAATTTTATCTAGAAATTTATCTATATTTGTTTTCTTTATATCACATGACTGATACACATGCATTTTTTCCAGAGCCTCTATGCCCGCTGTTTTTTTATTTCTATATTTTATGAAATTTAAAATTGTATTTATCTGGCCACCTTTAATTATAATTATTTTTATTACAGAAATTAAAAAAAATGAGATTACATTCGCACATGTCAACGTGCTTTTTTTCCCATGAATTTTTTCTGCTAAAAAAACTGGTGTTGGGCTCATTACACTCTTATTAATTTCAATACTGAATTTGATGTATGATTTCTTTTATGTTTGGTATATAGTATTGTATTTACAGATTGATTTGTTATTTGGGATGGTAATACATTATTTTTTCTCTAATTGTGCTTTCAGGAGTCTTTTCTAATAGCCTTTTGAAGTTTGGGAACATTATTTTGGTTCTGCCAAAGTGTACCTTATGCAATTCAACAGTAGCAGTACTATAGGTTCTTACAAGTGCTTTTTTGGCCCCTAGCTACACTGCTTTCTGTTGTTTACTTTTCATGCACTCTCATTGGTATTCCATCTAGCTGCACAACTACTCCCACTATATTTAGTACTCCCATTTTCATATTTTATTTGAAGGAACAAATCCTTCAGGTTTGTCATCTAAGTCTTAAAAAACTAAGTGGTCTGCTTAAACTGCTTTAGAATAATCTTCCTTCCGATACACTTTGAAATGAGCTCATGATAAAATGTAAAATTTCTCAGTATATACAATTTTGTTTCCTGAGGGATAAAATGGAAACAATGAGCAAATAATTGATTTAATTGCTGAACAATATTTAGTCATAAAATTTTAACATCAATCATAATGAAGGGACTCATTATCACATCTACTAATAAACACAGTCTGTATTAACACTCATCCAAAGGTCCAAAAGAACAAAACTTTGTACAAAATGTAAATGAACAAAGCCATTACCACAAAAAAGTTAGAACCTTAGCAAGGTTAAATCAGCATCGTATTAAATTATACAAATAATTTTACAAAATCATGTATTACAAAAAATCTGAAAATGGCTACTTACAGTTACAATGTCTAGAAATGAAATCTATCCTTCAGGCCACAGAATAGCAATGATTGGCAAATTTGGGGGGATGACAGCTAATTAAACAATATGACCCAAAATTATTCAAGTTTTCTTTTTCACTTATCATTACTTAAGGTCTGTTGTACAAAATATATGGTGATTCTTAAAGCCAAAATAAAAAAAACTATTAGTAATACTTGTCACTAATCCAAAACAGGTTAGCTCATTAATTCCAATATTCAATTGTAATGAAAATTATGTGGTATATTTACAGCTTTGTGGCAAACTTATCACTCAAATATAATTTTTCTTTCATTCCAGTAGATTTCAATTATAACAAGTATATTTTCAACAAAGAACATTACAAAGATTTGTTGAGGTAATGTGTAATAAATCTTATTTTTGTATCCCTTCGGAGTTAAACCACTTACATATAATAAAATGTAATTATGAGGATTTAAACAGCAAATAATTTAATCATCCCACATTCCAAACATGAGCCCTGGCTTGTTGAAGGTGTACACTGCTGACAATTCTGCAATGCAAAAGCACCTTGTGAAACTGAACCAATGAAAGCAAATAGCTTTTACCTAACAATACTCTTCAGTCAGCATAAAAAAATTTATGATAGGTCAAGTCAGCATTGGCAGCATAACAATGATCTTGTCTACTTGCTGGAGAAAAATTCCTCCTTCTATCAGGCCAAAAACAAATGAAATCATATGGTTAGGTGGTAAAGATCAAGGGGTGTTAGGTTAAACAGTGTTGCAATGCTTATTTCTCTTTACTTCAGTGCCTTCTTCCCTGACAGTTGTGGACTCACGTGGGGAGACGAAGTCTAAAGGTCTATTATCATAACCACAGCCCATTTAAAAATAATGATGGTCCAGTTTATTCTTAAAATCAGTCACGACAACAGTTAACAAATAAAGAGCTAACTATCAAGGAAGTTCATCTTGACAAGGCTTTACCACATCAATTATAAGAGTTCCTTACCTGAAGAATTGTTGGGCTTTATCAATATGATACAATATCAATAACCTAAAACTAAATGTTTTCTGGAACTCAAAGGTTTTTATAAGGCATTACATGTATTTCAGTATTATCTTTATCTTTTTATTATTATTAATTAATGAAAAATTACAAAATCATAGGGAAGAAAATTCTGATGCCATTAATGTGTCAAGCAAGCTTTCACAAATTAAAGCACTTATGTGAATAAAAATTGAAACCAGTGAAGAGAAGCATGGTAAAATCGAATGAAATTAAATAAATACTATTAAGCTAAAATTTTTT
Source organism: Macrobrachium nipponense (assembly GCF_015104395.2). NCBI lineage: Eukaryota > Metazoa > Arthropoda > Malacostraca > Decapoda > Palaemonidae > Macrobrachium > Macrobrachium nipponense. The sequence continues at coordinate 56,906,575 of NC_087211.1, forward strand.
AAAAAATATTTCCAACACTAACAGCAGCTGAAGTCAGAAAAATTAAGGCAAAATGACATGAAACTTAATAATACTCATAGTATTACAGCTTCACTTAAACCCCTGAAACATAGGCTGTTTGACAGTAAAGGTAATGAAAGACAGGTGTTATTGAGCACCATGGAATCATAGCACCTAACACAAATGAAAATATCAATAGCACTATGGAATTAGTGATGTAAAGGAACTTTACTAATATTTAAAAAGCTACTAATTGAACTTTCATTTCAATTTCATGCAAGACTCCCAGTTGCAATGTAACTTTAAAAAAAACTTGCATGCATGAGTTCAATTCCTCATTAAAATAAGTGAATTTCTTTGAATCTTTATACTATGGATGTAGCAAATACAGATAACATGGAACACATAGGGTAATGGAGGATATCTTGGGAGGCTGTGTTATAGATTAGCTTATGCAGATGATATTGACTTTTGTAGTGAAAGCATCCAGGAAACTGATGGAAAAATATTCATTTTTAGAGAAGCTGCAAATCAAGTTGGCCTGGAAATAAATGAGGCAAAAAAACCAAAATCTTGAAAATTTCAAGGCAAGACAGGATACTCGGTAACATCACGTGTGGAAACATGGAGTTGGAAGCTGTCGAGAATTTCAAATACCTTGGATCAACATTTACAGCTGAAAATACAGTAGAGGAAGAGGTAAAACTAAGAAGAGCAGTAGCAGCCAGATGTACTTGGGCTTTAGCCAAAGTTCTCGTATCTTATCAAGGAAAACAAAGGTGAAAGCCTATACAACCATTATTAGACCCGTGTTAACATATGGTTGTGAAACCTGGAGGTTGACAAAGGATCTGGAATGAAGGTTGGAGAATGAAGGTTGGAAGTGTTTGAGAACGGAATCTTGAGGAGGATGTGTGGACCGGTGTATGATGCGGAGATGGGGCAATGGAGAAGAAGGCATAATAGTGAACTGAGGGAAATGACAGAAGTACTCCTGATAACAAGCACAATTATGGCTCAAAGACTGAGGTGGGCAGGGCATGTGGCCAGGGCTCATGAGGATAGACTGATAAGCCAAGTTACTAGAGGACACCCAGAGTGCAGACGACATACAGGAAGACCCCGCAGGAGATGGTCTGATAACATAAAATGGGACATGACAAAATTTGGAGTGGATGGGATTGGTAGGATGTTGTGCAGGACCATGGTCATTGGAAGCTCCTTGTAGCGGCGGCAAAGAGTCATGGAGGCTGCACCCACCCACTGGAGTGAGTGAGTTATCAAGAGTAGAACAAAACTTATGAATAATCACTGTCATTTGTTAGGTTTAGTTCCATAGCAAAATTCTGGCCTACTCCACAAGCATCTCTCTGGAAATGCTTACACCTTCGCCACGGCGGAGCTTAAAACCTTCTAAGCACACTGTCAAATTCTGATCTCATGGCACCCTTCATTGTTTATCAGCACTTCAAACTTGTCTGCTATTCATTTTCAGCAAAAAACTAAAACTCTGCTAGAGAGAGAGAGAGAGAGAGAGAGAGAGAGAGAGAGAGAGAGAGAGAGAGAGAGAGAGAGAGAGAGAGAGAGAAATATCCATTTGCAAAAGTCTAATAATACAGTTTTATTAAGAATACTGAGAATTTTAGTAAAACTGTTATATTGTATGCAATTATATTTATGTCATTATTGTCATATTATTGCACTGTAATTTACGAACATGGCAAACATGTGCCATTTGCATTCTGCTTATTTTACATTCTTAAAATCATCAGCTGATTGCATTTTACCAACATCAGCACAGCCAACTGCTCCTAATGAAATGCACTTCTGAGATTTATTTTATATGTAAATTATCAAAGTTTAAGAATGCAAGTAAATTATCAAAGTTTAAGAATGCAAGTTACTTTATTTATAAATGCAGTGAATTAAATGGAGTAAAGCTGTGATTCCGCCAGTTTCCGATTTCGCTTTTGCCTCTTCTACATTTTGTAGCCTGCACATTATTAGTTTTTTCTGCCACAGGTACAATTGCAAATTTAGTCGCATAATTTTTGAACACTTTCCTCTCTACTGAGTAAATGATAAATATATTATGGAAGTCACCATTAAAAATGAAAAAATCTTTATCAAGCTGATATCTGTAATACAACCTTTAATAAAAGTGTGTTAGTTACAGTAGCTGACATTGGCAACGGCCGTTTCTCGGTTTTACTATGTCAGTACTTGCTGTTGTTTATTCCAGTGTCTTGCAGACAGTAGTAAGTGGTTGTTAATTATAGTGGAGTTGAATATAAAATTTAGGCCAAATCCCAAGCACTGAGATCTATGAGGTAATTCAGCACTGAACTGGAAACTGGGAGTAAAAGATTTGAAAGGTGTAACAGGAGGAAAACCTTGCAGTTGCACTACGAATAGTGTTAGGAGAGGGTGGAAAGTGAGATGAAGAAAGAGAATATGAAAGGAGGTACAGTAAAAGGAACAAAAGTGGTTGCAGCTAGGGGCTGAAGGCAAGCTGCAAAGAACCTTAAGTAATGCCTACAGTGCACCACATGAGGTCCACTATGGCACTACCCCCCTATGGGAGTTAATTATAAGAAATAGTGATGAATTCTTAGACAAAACACAATGATGATATTGTTAGTATACAATAAAGTTTTGTACATACTTACCTGGCAGATATATACTTAGCTTAGGTCTGGGACGACGGAGTCTATAGCTAAGTATATATCTGCTGGGTAAGTTCCATGTACAAAAATGATATTGTTAAGATACAATAAAGTTTTGTACATACTTACCTGGCAGATATATACTTAGCTATAGACTCTGACGTCAGAGACCTAAGCTAAGTATATATCTGGCAGGGAAGTTCATGTACAAAATTGGTAAGCTTGATTTAATGTATGAAGATTTGCATTTAATCTAATGAACTTTGGCTTCTAGGCCTATTTATTAGTTAACCCTTAAACGCCAAATGGACGTATTAAACGTCGAGTCAAAATGTCTCCCGTATGCCGAATGGACGTACCATACGTCGACTCAAAATTTTTTTTTTTTTAAATTCACGGAAAAAAAATACTGATATGCCCTACCAGCCGAAAACTTTTGAATCATGCGCCTTGGGGGATTTTGGGAGTTCACGGATCAAGGTGTTGTTTTGTTTACAATCGTTACGCAGGCGCGCAAGCGCGAATTTCTTTCTTGCCGCACTAAAAAGTATCTGTGACACATCTCGGAAATTATTTCGTCACTTTGACATAATTTTTGTACCATTTTAAATTAGCCGTTACATAAAGTTTTATATATGAAAATGTGTGCATTTTTATGTAGAATACAACAAAAAAAATACTCATGATTGTAGCTTTTATCAGTTTTGAGATATTTTCATATAAATAACGATAAGTGCCAAATTTCAACCTTCGGTCAACTTGACTACTACCGAAATGGTCGAAAAACGCAATTGTAAGCTAAAACTCTATATTTTAGTAATATTCAATCATTTACTTCATTTTGCAACTAATTGGAAGTCTCTACACAATATTTCGATTTATGGTGAATTTATGAAAAAACATTTTCCTCACGTCCGCGCGGTAACTTCCGAAAAAATCATACATGCGATTGTGGTAATGTTTGCACCTTTTTAAAATTAGCCGTTACATAAAGTTTTATATATGGAAATGTGCGCAATTTCATGCACAATACAACTAAAAACAACCCATGGTTGTAGCTTTTATCAATTTTGAAATATTTTCATATAAAAAATGATAGTCAGAAATTTTCAACCTTCGGTCAACTTTGACTCTACCGAAATGGTAAAAAAACGCAATTGTAAGCTAAAAACGCTTATATTCTAGTAATATTCAATCATTTACCTTCATTTTGCAACAAATTTGAAGTCTCTAGCACAATATTTCGATTTATGGTGAATTTATGAAAAAAATAACATTTCCTTTACGTCCGCGCGGTAACTCTTCCGAAAAAATCATACGTGCGATTGTGGTAATGTTTGCACCATTTTAAATTACCCGTTACATAAAGTTTTATATATGAAAATGTGCACAATTTCATGTAGCATACAATTAAAAATAATTGAAGGTTGTAGCTTTTCTCATTTTTGAAATATTTGCATATAAATCACGATAAATAGAAAAAAAAACCACGTTCGGTCAACTTTCATTGACTTCTAACGAAACATGGTCGAAAAAAAACGCAAATTGTAAGCTAAAACTCTTTACAGTCTAGTAATATTCAAGTCATTTTATCTTCATCTTGAACAAAGTTCGATACGTCGTCTTTAAGCCACAATATTTAGATTTATGGTGAACCTTTTAAAAAAAAACTTTTCCTTCCCTACCGCACGCGGATTCTCCTCCACTATCTCCGAAATGCGTAATTCCCTTTCTCGGAATATTTGCTCCATTTCATATTAGGCATTTCATAGAGATTTATATATGAAAATGTGCGCAATTTTATGTAGAATAAAACGAAAAATATTTGAAGGTTGTAGCTTTTTTAATTTCCGAAATAATTGCATATAAAAAATATATATAAAAAAATATGACATTCGGTCAACTTTAACTCATCAGATATGGTGAAAAAAACTGCAATTGTAAGCTAATACTCTTACAGTATAGTAATATTCAATCATTTGTCTTCATTTTGAAAGAAATTGGAAGTGTTTAGGACAATATTTAGATTTATGGTGAATTTTTGAAAAAAATATTTGTTTACGTCGGCGCGTTACGAATTCATGCATCATTTTGTGATATTTTCTCTGTGTTGCTTTTATCGTTTTACAATGTGTTATATACCAAAATGATCGCAATTTAGTGTAAATTACAACGAAAAAAATGTAACTTGTTACCTTTAACTGTTTTGCGCACAGAGCGATTTGAATACAATTATACATATATGAAATTTTTCGTTTTTGCGGTATCATATATCGCATTATTTATATATGATAATGATAATTTTTTTCATTTCTGATGGTTTGAATACTAATCTTCAGCCAAAGACAAAATTTTTTGAAAAAAATATTTTTTCCTTCCTTCCGCGCTCACTCCGAAACACCTCCGGCACACGGGAGACAATTTTTATTTTACCGCTTCAGCGTTTAAGGGTTAAACGCTAACTCAGATATAATGTGTTATTAATGGATATAATGTGTTATTGAATGTTACCTACCGAAACCAAGACAGGCATAAAAAGCCTAGCACTGCGTAAACTACTGAAAATACATCTTGCACTATACACAATGCATATGATGAAATCATGTTTATGGATGAAATTTTAATGATTGGAAGACACAAGAGTATCTACATAAACTTCAGTTCTTTTGTATTCTGTATATTTTTGAGTTTTACAGATGTTTTTGTTGGAAATAAACTGTGCTCGTGTATTCATTGCGTAAGCTTCAGTTCCGAAATTTGAAAAATAAAAAAAGCAAATGTGTGGCACCGCCTCCGTAGCCAATCAAGAACTAATGGCGGCTGATTAAAATACGTCTTGGATTTTGAGAGTTCCTGGAGAGTGGAATGCCAGACTTTCAAGGACAGACTGTATTATTTTCATTATAAATATTTGTCGTGTATTAATTTCACTACCAGTAAATCACAATAAGTTATAATCAACATGAAAGTTTATTTTGGTTATGTACTAGTCTAGGCTTACTATGCCCTTTTCAGTTTTGGCAGATTCCACTGATAATGCATATTACTTTTAAGTAACCATGTAGTCTATTACTGATTTTTAAAATAAACAACCACTTACTAGTTCATGTACAACTTGTATAAACAAAAGTGAGTACTGATGTGAGAGACCAAATCAAGAAAACAGCCATGTGTGCCAGACCTCCTTGTGCCAGGGGAATTTTGCGTAAGTTGGGCTCGGTCTCTAAAAATGCTAATAAAAGCCTGCTTCTAGAGTATGAACACTAGATATGACCCTAATCATGCTCCCTAAGCATTAAGCTAACTTTTAATTGACATTAACCAGTCTGAGAAGAGCCTTTATTAGGCTCAGAGGTCTAGATGAACTAATCCTTTATAAAAATAATAAACTTTTAAATGAAATTAAAGTTATTGTAATTTCATTTAAAAGTTAGCTTAATACATTACCCTTAAACAGATATAAATGTTTGGTAAAAATATAGGTGTATGAAGATACATACTGTACTTCAATGTATTTCACCTTTTCTCTCCCTCTTCCGATCGACCAATCTATTTTTAGAAGTCTTCTTAATATCTTTTAAGAAATTCTTTATTCTGTCTCTTAATCTTTTTTAGGAAATACCTTTTCATGAATAAGCAGTGCTTTTTTTTATTTGGACTAATATAACTCTTAGTTATGTGTCTATGCTTTAGAGCAGTGCATTTACAGTTATAGACAGTAAAGGTATAACAGATCAATTAGAACTCATCTACCACTAACTGAGAGAGAGAGAGAGAGAGAGAGAGAGAGAGAGAGAGAGAGAGAGAGAGAGAGAGAGTTGTCTTTATACTATTAGTATTAATATTAGTGTTAAGCTAACTTTTAAATGAAATTAAAGTTAAAAGTCACTGTAACTCCATTCAAAAGTTAGCTTAATACATTACCCTTACAAAAGAAATAAATGGAGAGAGAGAGAGAGAGAGAGAGAGAGAGAGAGAGAGAGAGAGAGAGAGAGAGAGAGAGAGAGAGAGAGAGAGAGAGAGAGAGAGAGAGAGAGAGAGTTATGTAAAAATCATTGGCCACCTAATTGGAAACACTTCCCTTCCTGTCACATTAGTTGACATATTTGACAGGCCCGAGTAAGTTTTCAATGCAGTTGAGACTGGTGTATGGTGGAAAGAAATGCCCAAGAGAACATTTATTTATAAGGAAGAAAAAAGTGCTCCAGGTTTCAAAGCATCTAAAGATTGAGTGTGTGTTATTGTGTGGCAATGCAGCTGGTCATATGATTAAACCCATGCTGTTTACTGTTCCAAAGGTCTGCATGCTTTGAAAAATAGACATGAACATGCTGCCAGTGTTTTACCGATCTAATAAGAAGCATGGATGACAGCAACACTGTTTGATGACTGGTTCCACAATTGCTTTGTATGGGAGATGGAAAAATATCTGTCTGATAAAGGAATAGACTTCAAAGTATTGCTCATCATAGATAATAGCCCAGGCCACCAGGAAAACATCAAGATTGCTCACCCTAACGTCGAAGTTGCATTCCTTCCTAAAAACACCATCTCTGTATTAAAACCGATGGATCAGGGAGTAGTGTAAACAATCACGGACGATCCATCGTCATCATGCTGGCCGGGTATTATTCACTCGATATTTAATTGGTGAAACACGAATACAATTACAACTTTAAGCATACCATTCAAAAGATTGAAGTTTTGTCAACATAAAGTGATATATGAAAGCCCCATACAAACTAAAGTAAGCATGTGACGCTCTTCGTAAAATATGTTTTCAAGGCAGTTTTGTATTCCAATATGGTGGCTATCGTCAGGCTGGCAGGCCTAACCACGGACAATCCACCATCCTTCCCAGCTTTCCCAGCACTCATTTGAAGAATGTAAGCATATATATGTAACGTTTATTGATCTTACTCAAGACTGCAGTTGTAATCAACACAATAAAACAACATTTTGTTGCCTATATTAGTGAAAGTATGAAACTTGTCATTCCCGGGGTCATGGTTTGAACTGAATTCATTTTTACCTTGTAATCGGTGGTTTTATCCTTACTGCCATCACAACTGAAACTCCACAGTGCTTATTTGATTATAATTATACACATTATTGGTCTTAATCCACTCCAAATTGCACTTGAACCACATTGCTGTTCCTGGTTCCTAAGCGCTCACTCCACGAACACAGTTACGAGCAGCAGACGACGACACTGTTTACATCTATTCCCTTAATTGTTTACTCACTATTTAGTTTAACTTTACTTTGTCACTTCAAAATGTTTATTTAATACATGTCTATTATCCCTTTTTTGCAACCAAATTACCCCGAAAAATTACAGATATTTCTAAAGTAGATACAATCCCATGTTTCTAACCTCGTCGTACATCTGGCTGCCGAAAACCATCATGGAGCAGAAGACGGATTAGAGGATTATAATTTTTTTTTCTAGCGCTTTTCATTGATTTAAACCTATATTAGTATTTTGATTTATTTTAATAACTGTATGCCAGAAATAAATGTAACCTGTTGTAAGGACAACACTTTTTCCCTATTTTCATTGTAACCAATCATCAAGTCGCATTGTCCTTACTTCCATCCGATAGAGCGTTCCGCGGCCTTTTCGCTGATGTTAACACTTGCAATTCCATTATATGTACGCTTTATTATATCTAAATGAATGTCTGTAAGATAACACAAATTTACCGTCTCGGAGTCATTTCTGTTTGCGGTGCGAGACTGCACTACATATCCGTCCGCACCTGTCTATGTCAACCCAGTTTGTCTGTAAATAAATTATCAGTACCTAGCTACCTGTCTTAATCTCTGGTCCTCACAACTGGTGACCTCCCGGAGTTGGTGACACAAGCGGTTTTAGGCCCACCGCCTTTAAACGGGACTGAAATACGGGCCGCTCACCTTCAGAGAACCTTTAACGGACTCAATACGGCGCCACAGTTTAGGTCTCTGAAAACTCCACTGCGAGGAAGACCAACGCCATTAACTGACTAATCACGGCACTGCTTCCCAGCGTGTTTTGGCGTTTATTTCGAGGACGGGTAGCTGTGTGCTGGTCACCAACACAAAAGTCAGGCGGCGGTCCAGAAACATCCATCCGAACCTCGCGGCCTCCTTTGTCTCACCTGGGGGACACCAGATATCTTCTCGACCCGCCGCAACTGCGGGCCTCCTCGGTTTTTCCCCCGGCGCCATTGCCAGCCACCTGCGAGTCCCCAGACGAAAGCCCCTGCCTGCCGGCGCCGCTGCTATAAGCCAGGGACGTGCTTTACCCACCCGACGTCGCTGCCTGTGGGCTTCCCCTGCCTGCCGACACTGCTGCTATAAGCCAGGGACGTGCTTACCCACCCGACGTCGCTGCCTGTGGGCCTCCCCTGCCTGCCGACGCCGTTGCTGCACCGAGGGACCTGCTTTACCCACGACGACGTCCGCCGGAACCGCACACGTGGGCCTGCTCGGCCCCCTGACGTCGCTGCCTGTGGGCCTCTTCAACCCTCCCCACGCTGCCGTTATTCCTGGGGCTCGGGCTCGGCCTTCCTGACGTCGATGCTACACCTGTTGGAACCTACCTACACCACCGGGGCTGCCACGCCTGTGGTGCCATTCCCCTTGCCTGCCGACGGCCGCCTACCTGTGTGGGTTTTCCTCGACCTGCTGACGCCGCTGCTCACCTGTGGTTCCGCTATGCCAGCGGGGACGCCACTGCCGCACCTGGGGATTCCCACGGCCTGTCCACACACAATGCAGCTCTCTCTCGCAGTCTTGGTCGCCCGGCATACAGTAGAACCCCCCAGGCTACCGCCAGGGGAGGCATCCTGTCGATCAGCAAAACCGAAGGACTATACTCGAGGACGCCCCACATCAAGTGCCACAACGACACGGGGTCGCCCCCCATGCCTCCAAATTGTCATGTAATTTGTCATCCAATAATTACTCCATAATCATTGTCTTGGGGGGGAGTATTTGTAAGGACAACACTTTTTCCCTATTTTCATTGTAACCAATCATCAAGTCGCGTTGTCCTTACTTCCATCCGATAGAGCGTTCCGCGGCCTTTTCGCTGATGTATAACACTTGCAATTCCATTATATGTACGCTTTATTATATCATTTCTGTTTGCGGTGCGAGACTGCACTACATATCCGTCCGCACCTGTCTATGTCAACCCAGTTTGTCTGTAAATAAATTATCAGTACCCAGCTACCTGTCTTAATCTCTGGTCCTCACACTGTAATGTTTGCCTGCTATGAATGGCAAAATCATCGTTCCCACATTAGTGGAGCTTCACACATACGCCAATGCATTATTATAAACTGTTTCCATGAATTCTAGTTGTCATAGTAATGCAATAATGATAAAATTGCTTTAATATTTATGTATATATACTTCCAATACATAGGCTAATTTCACTAATTTCCACGTTTTGTGTAGGTAAGTCTTATACTCAGTTTGGAGGGTGAACACATACCAATTGGCAACAGTGTATAAATGTATCAGTCAATAGTCAGGTAACAACCGAGTGAATCGTTAGATAAATACACCAATGTAAACTATTATTAGATGGATAGATGGAAAAATCATAGAAAATAAGTTTAAACTGAAGCAACTTTCAGAGAGAGAGAAGGGAAGGTGAAGGAAGGAAGAAGGACAGGGGTGGCGGTGGAGGTGGGGGGAGAGGGTAGGTGGAGCTTTTTACTCCTGTGTTTGTATACATTTCTGGATAATGGAGCTTTTGTCTCTTGGTACAAGGACAAGTGTCATTATTCTTTATGATTTGTGATTCATGTCACGATACCCTTATAAATTACAGCACTGGGTGTAATACACCATAGCAAAATCTCATTCTGATACAAGTGTTCGTTACAGAAATATTGCCAAAAAACATGCTTGCCCTGTCTCTGAAACCCATAGTAGGTATGCAGCTTAGTTGTCAATCAAGTTTTTTGTAATCAAGTATTTTTTACAAGCTAGCTGTTGTATAAATTTGTATTTTTCTCATCAAAACATATGCCTCTCAATGCTAACTTTCCTCTTTTAAGGACTTTCTGGTCATCGCAAATTCGGCCCCATTAATTTCTTATGGTGCAAAAACAGACAAGAGGCCCAGGGAGCGAAAGCGATTGCGTCACACTACGCCAGTAATCTGGCAGTAAAACATCTTCATATATCCAAAAAGTAAATAATAAAGATATATATGCGCATTACAATTATAACAATTACATGAATAGCTGATAACAATCTGCATGAACAACTGGTAAACTGTTCTGCAAGAAAGTTGAGTATAGCAATTCATTTACAATTGTTACGAAAGTCAAGATGTCATGACACCATAATACAGGACTTAAAAAAACGTTCTAATTCCGAAAAATAATTACTTAAATTTGAGTCAGGAATCAAGTTACTTTTTCAAAAACGACTATTTTCAAATTAATCATCATAAATATGTAAAATATTGATGTTTTACTATTTACTTAAATAATTATCTAGTGCACGCTTCGTCGTCATCTTCTACCAAAACCATAGTTTCCTTAAAAACGTCGTGGCAAGCGACCGTTTTACGATTGTTGTGATGAAAGTGCCCAGCGTCTATGGGTACAAGTAGTGCGTGAATTTAGCACAGGAAATGGGAAGTTTGTTGAAACAATCGACTCTGCAAACATCAAGATGGCGTCAATCTTCATAAGTGTTTTGATCGTAAGTAAAAATTTTGAAAGCGTTTTGGTGTTGTGGGACTGCGTTGGCCACCCTTTTCATTACCCTTGTTTAAATCTTAAAATATGGCCTTAATTTCTAACTTTGGAGAAAATACTTACTTTGAAAGGAGAGTAGAGGTCTTTAGCTCCTTCTCTCACCAACAACAACTCGTGACTAATGACCATCTGCAGTGTCAGGACGCGTTAAAAGTACTTTTTCGGAGGGTGGCCAGCCATGAAAGTCGGTGAGTTGGCCAGTCCATGGGGGTGTTTTACCCTAATTTCTGTATTTAAGGCTAAATACACAGAAAACATTCACAATGCTTAGGGAGTCTCTTGAATAAAGTTAAATCAGTGTTAGGGATATATGGAGGAAATTTAACATAGCCAACTGTAATGCTTTCATTAAAGAAGCCCATGATGAATTATCTATGAAGTGCATGAATTCATGCTGGAGAGATGGCTCAGGAAGTTGGTGGTGAGGGATTTGATAATTTACGCCCTGATGAGGTGCAAGACGAATTTTTAGGTCATTCAAATGAACCCTTCAGATAACAAACTAGAATAATTTGTCCGCAAGGAGGAGAAAATTAAAGACGATGACAACATAGAATTTAATGAGTCACAAACACTAATACTGAAGATGATTGGAGAAGTGTTAAGAATGACATGGAATGTCACTGATAGAATTTTCGAGAACGATCCTTCACTCGAGAGACCTCTCAACATCAAGAGGCTCATAAAAAGTGCATTGGCTCCCTACTACAAGATGCAGAGATCTACGAGGAAGAACTTGCAAACAACAATCAAGACACTTCCTCAGTCCTGTCCCTAAAAATCATGACTAAATGAAGTGGTGAGTAAAGGCGGTCCCCGGCTTATGATGAGTTCTGCTTACGACGTTCCAAGGTTACGATACTTTTCAATTATAGTATCCGCCAGAGATTATTTCCATGTTTACGACACGTTCCAGGGCTACGGCGCCAATCTGGCTGAAGAAATATGACTCCAAAAATGCAAAATAATAATTTGAAGGTTATTTTTGATGAAAAATGCGATAAAAATTTACATAGTTTTTAATACACCCAAAGCATTAAAAGTAAGGTTTTCTTAGGATTTTTGATGATTTTCCGGCTTACGACAATTTTCGGCTTACAGCGCATCTCAAGAATGGAACCCCCATCATAAGCCGCGGACTGCCTGTACATTATTGATCACTGTCCATTTAACTGTTTAATTATTGAATACTAAATCTGTTCTATTACAAGATTAACTTTTTAATGATGAATTTAAACAAACTAGATACAGTGGACCCCTGTATTCGCGTTCTCCAGATTCGCGGACTCACACATTCGCGGATTTCTCTTGGGAACGTTTCCCGCATTATTCCCGGAAAATTCGCGCATTTGCGGTATTTTTCTATGATAAATATCCACAAATTCCTGGTTTTTTTATGAATTTCATCATAAAATGCACTTTTTGTGATAAAACTATTAAAAAAACCAAGCATGAACATTTTTAGTGGGTTTCTCTTGAGTTTTAACTAACAAAATAGGCTGTTTTTAGCGTTTTTATAGGGGTTCCAAACATTTGCGGGTTCTAACTATTCACGGGGGGGTCTCGTACGCATCCCCCGCAAATACGGGGGGGACCACTGTATTTCTTGCGCATTAACAAAACAAGGCACAAGTTGCCACACTTCTTTTTGTTTGTGAATTTTGTGGGGAAATACAGTACGTAATTATTATATTTCACTGTTAATGAGGGGTTACTTGCCTCAGGTTACGAAATGAATCCATTCCGAAGCGGCCTTCGTTACCCGATTTTTTCGTATCTAGAACTACATTTTACATGTAAATTGCCTAATTCAATCCAAAAACACCACAGTAAATTTTATAATAAAGCTAAATTGACCAATAAACAATGAAATACAACAATTTGGACCATTCAATACCTAACATAACCAAGAATGTACCAGTAAATAAAGTGTATTAGTGTACAGGGTACAAGAAATACTGTACGTACATGTACGTACGTATGTATTAAAATGTGGAACCTTACCTTTCGAGTGAGGCGATGTACGAAAGTGGCGACAGAGGAGGAGGACAAATGGCAGAAAACATGAACACTTTACGAAACACATTAAAAAATGGCAGAAAACGTTAACACTAAACTTTACGAAATACATTAACAAATGGCAGAAAACATTAACACTTCTTGATTATCTCCATCTTCGTCTCCATAGAAAGCATCCTCTTCTTTCCGTGAACTTCAGCAACATTCTTGGGACCCATGGCTAATAACTTAAGTAATTAAGTTCACACAAAACACGATAAAGTAACTTACAGTACAACGAAAGTGAAATAACTAACACGAATACGTACAAACGAAATATATGTGAACAAACGAATTCCAGGTGTTTACGATAATGCTATTGCAAAAAATGGTCAAGGAATGCGTTTACATAGAGGCATGACGAGACAGATGCTGATAAATAGGAGAGCAGGATCTTACGGCTGTGACTAGCATCAGGAACCAATCGGAGAGTGGGAGGATGGTGGCGAGTCTAGTGAGTTGGCAGCGCGCTAATTTTAAAATTGTTCTCGGTGGCCCGGGTGAATCTCGGACTTTACCCTTTCGCAACCTGAATTATTTTTGTACACAGAGGCAAAAAAAATCTTTGTCTTTGCTTTCGTAACCTGGATTTTTCGTACAAAGGGACTTTTGTATGTAGAGGTTCCACTGTATAAGCAAAAAATACACAAGATAGTGCTGGCTCAATTTTTTCTATAGATTGATCGTGTTCAGGTGGAGAAGGAGAGAGAAAACACCAAGCCATCAGGGCCTGGTGAAGAGAGAGAGAGCACCGCACGCAGTATTGTCTGTAACACATGAGAGCAAGTGATACTGTCCTCGTGCATCGATACGTATTATTTTCATTTTCACATTATCAATATGCTATAATGCTTCTAAATAAAAGCATCTTGATAAGATATTAAGATTTTCATTAGCCAAAGTAATGTATTTCCATGTAACAGTTCAAATAACTTCCGCATAAAGAATGGTTGTTGAATGTAGCCTGAAAGCTGGGTTTGGAGGTAAGCATCGGTAGGAAAATATCTTCATGTAGCGTATAGTATTTCATAACTAATGGCAATGAAAGCATTTTAATAACATAATAAAGTTTCCATTAACCAAAATCGGTAATCAATTATTTCCATGAAACTTTTCAAATAACTTTGCAATATGAGTACCTAGTTGTTGGTCATAGTTGTGGACTAGCCTGAAAGACGGTTTGTTGATCGTGTCAAGAAAATTTCATCTGAAGTAAAATATTTTATAACTTACATAAATATATGCACTTCTTTTTAAAAAGCATTTCATCACACAAACTAATGGCTTTCTATGAAACATTTCAAATAATTTGCACATAATATTAAATACTTAACTGATCAAAATTGGTATATACAAATTCTTTTTTGCACGGGGTCTTTGGAACCAAAACCCCGTGTAAAAAGAGGGACTACTGTATGATGAACAAGCACCGTAAAACCGATATGCTGGGAACTGCTACCAACAGTAACTGGTGGCTGCCTGTACATAGTGCATACATCTATCAAAAAAATTCTCTCATCTCAGTGTGTGAGAGAGAGAGAGAGAGAGAGACGAGAGAGAGAGAGAGAGAGAGAGAGAGAGAGAGAGAGGAGAGAGAGAGAGAGAGAGAGAGAGAGAGAAATAATTATTTTTATTGTTTAATGTTAATTTACACATAAAAGCTTGAAAACTTATTACTACTTAAAAAAAATTAAACAACCACTTTTGTAGGGTTTCTTGAGGACTCAAAAATGTTTGTGTTTGCATGTTTGTGAAATACTCGCATATCGTCATTAGTTAGGTTCCAATGAAAAGTTCGTGTTATTGTGAGTTCGCATAACTCGAATTGCATAAGATTGAGGGATTACTGCAACTGATACTAGTATAATCCTATCTTTACAGGCAGTCCCTGGGTTACGACAGGGGTTCCGTTCTTGAGACGCGTCGTAAGCCGAAAATCGTCGTAAGCCGGAACATCATCAAAAATCCTAAGAAAACCTTACTTTTATACTTTGGGTGCATTGAAAACTATGTAAACTGCATTCTTATTGCATTTTTCATCCAATAAACCTTCAAATATTGATTATTTTGAATTTTTGGTGTCATATTTCATGTCCCAGATCAGTGTTGCAGGCGTCGTAACCATGGAAATAATTTCTGATGAATATAATTGAAAAGCGCCGTAACCTCGGAACGTTGTAAGCCGAGACCGTCGTAAGCCAAGACTGTCGTAAGCCGCGGACTGCCTGTAATTAATTTTATATTTACAGGCAGTCCCTGGTTATTGGTGGGGGTTCCATTCCTGGTGGGGTGCTGATAAGCGAAACCCGCCATTAACCGAAACTCAGCGATTAACGTTGCAAGTCTTGGTTAACGGCCCTCTGTCAGGTATGTTATGCGCCATTAACCGAGTCTGCCAATAACCAGGGACTGCCTGTACTCTATTTATAAATGACATGAAGATGTTATTGTTATAATACAATTAAGTTTGTTCATACTTACCTGGCAGATATATATATAGCTGTATTTTCTGAAGTCCGACAGAATTTAAAAATTCGCGGCACACGCAGTGGGCGGCCAGGTGGTAGTACCCATTCCCGCCAGCTGGGAGGCGGATATCAGAACTATTCCCATTTTCTATTCATATTTTATCAGTGCCACTGTCTCCTGAGGGGAGGTGGGTGGGCACTTTAATTATATATATCTGCCAGGTAAGTATGAACAAACTTAATTGTATTATAACAATAACATTTTGTTCATGAAACTTACCTGACAGATATATACATAGCTGAATCCCACCTTCGGATGGTGGGAAGAGACAATAGGATTTTTTGGGAAACTTAAATTAAGTAGATGATATACATCTTAGTTCCTCACCTGTTAGCATAGCCGACTTCGTGATTACTGTCACCAAAGTCTGCTTCTGCGTTACTAGAGTTGCCAGCGAGGTGGTAGAGACCTGAATGCTGGTGCGCTCTAAATGATCTGTCAACGGGGGCATGACCACAATGTGACTAGACCATATGACCATACTTCTGAGGGCAACGAAGCTAAAACCACCACCTGACCTAACCTATCAAAGTTAGTTCCATAACTTCTCGGCTAAAGAAAAGGAACGCGCCTCAAGCGACCAACCCTTCAAAGTTAAAAGCACACCTATCCCTTTTCTATAGGATAGGATTCGTGTTGCTTCCTGCCCCCAATAATATATCTACGGATATGTATGGTCCTAGCGACTTACGGATCTGAAATGTCGTCTTCACATCCCGTCGGGAGTGTGAAGCGAACACAGAGTTGCTTCGCTAAAGCGTGGCACTCAGGATGTTACTGAGTGTCACGTCTTGTTTGAAATGCTTCCGAGGCCGCGCCCTCACCTCTTGAGCATTCATATTAAGAAAAAAATCTCAAATCTTTTATGCAAACATAATGAATGAGACCTCTTAAAACAAAAGAACTCCTTGGCTATAATGCCAGGGTGTTCTTGGACATGAACCAGTCTGGTCTTTTTACGGAACACCGCAGATTGTCGGGAGTGTGAAGCGAACACAGAGTTGCTTCGCTAAAGCGTGGCACTCAGGATGTTACTGAGTGTCATGCTCTGTTTGAAATGCTTCCGAGGCCGCGCCCTCCATTCATCTTCTTGAGTCGATTCATATTTAAGAAAAAATCTCAAATCCTTTTATGCAAACGCAAATGAACTGAGACCTCTTAAAAGAACTCCTTGGCTAATAATGCCATGGTGTTTTTGGACATGAACCAGTCTGGTCTTTTTACGGAACACCGCAGATTGTCCGTTTGACCTTGACTTTCTATAGTTTTATCAAGATAAAACTTGAGAGACCCTACAGGGCACAGGACTCTCTAATGCCCTTGCCCAATAATTTGTGCCATACCCTTGGTCTCCAAGCCTTCGGGTCAAGGGTTAGACAGGTTTTCGTTCTTATCAAGAACGGAATGCTTAGAGGACAGACCGCATTATTTCCTTTAAAGCCAAAACCTCTGATGATGGCTAAAACCTCACTAACCCTCTTTGCCGTGGCTAGAGCGGTTAGAATATTAGCCTTTCTGGTCACGTGTATTAAGTTCGCAGAAAGGATAGGTTCGAATTGCTTTTGGCATCAGAAACTCAGACTACGTCTAAGTTCCATGCCGGAACCTTTGATCCAGAGAATTTTTAAGATCTCCACAGACCTCAAGATCGTGAAGCTTTGTTGTTTGACAGAACCGAATCTCTGAGCCTAGAGGCCGTCAACAACATATTTGCATATTCTACAATAGTTAGGACTTCTAGCTTATCTCATACTTCAGACGGAAAGATAGAACCATAAGGAACTTCACAGAGGTCGAGGTGGAGGAACAGTTCATTTCCCTTCACTATCTCCAGAAACGGCCTCCTCCAATTGAACACTGAAATATGGCAGCACTTGCTTTGCCTTGGCCAAGAGGCTGCCATTACTCTTGAAGATCTTATCGCTCTGTACCGTTGAAGACGAAGGTAGATATGAATGCAACCTACGTCTTCACAGACAAATCGAGAGAAGGATTCTCAAGATTCTGAACCTGTGCCTACAAATGACTGAAAACGCTAACCGCTATTTCATTGCTGTCCGGTGAGAAGTCGTAGTTGCAATGAAAGCGGGCGTTCTTCAGTAATGAAAACACAGGGGAAAGCTGCCTGAAGAACTGCTTCTCATGGGCTGAACATTTGGAAGTAGAGCTGTCAGGTCGGAGAGTAGGCGATGTCTTTTTGACATATCTGTTAATTCGGGTTGAACAATGAACAATTGTACACCTACGAATATGAGATATTTTAAAGACAAAAAACCCAGATGTCTGCAAAATCATTCGCATTATCGCAGTGCGATGCAGCGGGAGACTTGTACAGGACTTCTGTTACCGTGCGTTAAACAGAAAGATGAAGAGTCTAAGAGATATCTCAGTTGAAAATTCTCGCAATATCGAAGGCGATGGAATCTATCGTCACAGCAGTAGATGGTCCTTCATAATTGCGAGAAACCCCGTTAATCAAGAGACCTAAGTCCATGATTGTTGGGCAGAGATACGGTTCAGTAGTCAATCAAAGCAGGAGAGAGAGAGAGACATAACCAACCGTGCATCTCGGAGGACCCAGCTGATACTGAGCTGCTATCAGGCAGTTCAATACGCAGTAGCTGAGCTTGAGCTCCGCTGGACTCGTCATCCTGAGTTGCCAGGTAATCCATATTCCACAAAGGAATGCGTTCGGCTAGAACCACCGACATAAAAGATATGCTCGAGCAATTATATTTAGGCGAAACGAATTTCGGTAAATATAAAAGTTGAAATGGTGTTGTTCGTGACAAAAACCATAAGTATATATAAAATTGAAACAAACTCCTGGGAGGTTGCAGGCAACCCAGAGTTGCAGTTCAATTAGAATACTTCTCGTCTAAGTCGCAATCTGTAGAATAACTAGGATATGCGCCTACCCCTCGGACAATTCAACTGCTTAGTAGAATCATGTCGCGAGGTTAATATCCTAGTCATATTTATAGGATTCTGAACAACGATCTCCATCCTAAATTCTTTCCTTCAAGAAAACAAAATAAGGATTGGAGATCGACCACCTTCGATCTCTATCAAAGAGAGTGAAGGAGAAGTCTTCCTCGAAGGAAAGCTTCAATGGTGAACAGAATACTAACTGCCTGAGTTGCCAGCTACTCCCTTTACGAAGGAATAGGTATGATATTATCGAGCAAAAGAAACTCTCAAGCAGGCCTATTTAAACGAAACAGAATTCGCTAAAAAAACAGAAGCTGAGTCGGTGTTGTCGGTAACAACAATACCTGAAGAGTTGTTCTTACTCCGAAAACTCTTGGAAGGTTGAAGGGAGTGTCAAATAAATACGTTAGAACAACAGTTCTTTTCGGCTTTCTATCCGCAGAGGTAAATACGATATGCGTATAGACTTGACCCATGCGTTAGCAAAACATGACGCAAAGATAAACTACGTAAGTATTGTAGTAATTTGAACATCGAATTCTCTACTACATCTTTCCTCGACGAGGAAGAGAGAAAGAAAGGAAAACGACTGTCCACGCTCTAATGAATGAGGCTTTTTAAAAGAACTCCTTGACTCTTTACAAGACTCTTTTCCAAGAAAAGGGAGTAATATTCGAATAGAGATCATCAAGAGAGAACCGAGGATCGAAAAGGACCGTTCAATGTTCTTATGATATTGGACATAAGACTTCCTGGATCTAGTCTACAAGTCTTTATCTTACTCCCCGGATGAGCCTCTGAAAATGAATGAGAGCTCTTCCGAAATTGTTAAAGAGTTTATCGGCTTAAACGATAAAAACGTTAAAATCTATGTCAATGAGAACTACCCCATTTATGAGGGGTCCCCCACTTAAATGACCAAACGTTTAATATCTTGACAATGGGGAAAACGTCCTTACTTGACAAAAACTATAGCACTTTGCTAATAGGGGAAACCCTTTAACATGACCGAAAGTCACCCAGGAATCCGAGTATATAATCTTCCCGATTCTCAGAGAAATCGATGAAGAGGAAAGAGGGATCGAAGAAAAAAATTCGGGTATGTCTCTTTTCCGCTAACTCCGAATCCTTTTTTCTGTAAAGGAATGTCCTGTGGAGAGTCCTGAAAAAACCTCGTCTTGACGAGCGTTTATAAGCGTCAAGCGTCCTAGAAAGAAACGTCGTGAACAGCAAATAAGACGCCTTTACTCTCGCAAAGCGTCCTGCCGAGCTTCCACCGAAGCGTCCTGGCGAATGTCCACAAAAGCTGTCCTCATAAGCGTCCTTGGCTGAGCGTCCTCAAAAGGCGTCCTGCTGAGCGTCCTCAAAAGCGTCCTGCCGAGCGTCCTCAAAAAGCGTCCTGCCGAGCGTCCTGGAAAGCGTCCTGCTGAGCGTCCTCAAAAAAAACGTCCTGCTCAGCTACGAGCGTGTCTGAGCAGAGAACACCAAGTCTTCTGAACGACGTTTCAGCGAGGAACTCGTTGAGCGCCCTGATGCATGCAAGGCCCGCCAAGAGGCGTCCTGGCGAGCGACCTTTCCAACATCTCAATGTTACGACGAACCGCGTTTTGCATATGACGTTGAATATTTTCAAGGGACGTCCTCATGCGAGTCTCCATGGAGAGCCGCACGCTGCTCCTGAAGTGTGTGAACACTAAAGGAAGACGTATGGCTTTCGTCTTCAAGACGGGCCTTAAAGACCTTCTACCTTCTTACAAAGACAGTGGCCGCTTGTGCGAGAACTTGCGTCTTAGTAATGCAAAAGACCATCTCCAGAAACGCACTCAGCAAAGGAACGCCGAGCGTCCGAAAGACACCCTTGCAAGGTGCTTGCCGAGCGTCCTGGAGAATGTCTCCACTATAGGACGTCGAGCACCTCCAAAAACTTCTTCACGTCTAAATTGCCCTTCTTATGCCGAACCAGAGACATAAGTTGTTTGACTGTGCAAAGCAGCTTGCCGGACGTCAAACTTATCAGCTTGCTTTTTCGAAGTAAAGCGAACGTTACATAACGTATACGGAGCGCCATTAGGAGAGGAGACGAATACTGAGTTGCTCCTCCAAAAGGTGGAATCTAGAATGTCCTTGATTACCAAATCCTTTTGGAATGCTAGCGAGGTTGAAACAGCTCTAACTTCATGAGCGTTCACTCGCAGGAGGCTCAAATCACTCTTCTGGCAAGATGAATGAGCCTCCTTAATATTTCCCGTTAGGAAAAGAGCCAGTGCATTCTTCGAAAAAGGTAAATGTGGTCTCTTCCTTGAGCACCCATACATTACCCGAAGGACCTCTTACTTCCTTCGTTTATGTAAATATAACTCGAGAGCCCTGACAGGGCACAGGACTCTTTCATCCTCTTGTGACGAGAGAGAGAGGACGTGAAGCGTCCTCTTCTCTAAAACTTCTTTAGGGGGCGCGAGTCCTTCCGAGAGCTCCAACCCCTGAGTGGGGATGACGCCTCGGAGGACGAGAAGCAATCCTTCAAGATTCGTGCACGTGCTCGATCTTCGGCAGCCTGGGAAGCGACAACAGGACCTGCCGAAAGGAAGCCAGATCAGCATGAAAAACCCGTAACCTTCCTTCGGCTTTTGACATGCCCTCTCCCTGGTTTCCTGGGAGTCCGACAGAGGTCTAGGCCTAGAGGCGTTATGGGACCGATCTGACGTTCCCCTCCTAACGAGAGAGAGGACGTGAAGCGTCCTTTTCTCTAAAGCTTCTTAGAGGGCGCGAGTCCTTCCGAGAGCCCCAATCCCAACCCTTGCGCGGGTGGAAGGCCGCCTCGGAGGACGAGAAGCAATCCTTCAAGATTCGTGCACGTGCACGATCTTTAGCAGCCTGGGAAGCGTCAACAGGTTCTGCCGAAGGGACGCCAGATCGGTGGGGAGCCCCCGTAAACCCTCTTGCTGGCTTTCGACATCTGCCCTCTCCCTGAGTCCTGGGAGTCCGACAGAGGTCCAGGCCTAGATGGCATTATTGGTGGGGCCGATCTGACGCCCCCTCCACAACACAAGGGGCACTACACTTCACAACACTGATTGGAGAGCGAGCTCTTTAGTCTAAGATTACTTGATGTAATCCTCTAACCAGACACTTCTTCTAGGCCCGTAAGCCATACCACAGGGTTAGGCAAAATAAAATCTACAGGAGGTTAGAAGGTTCATTATTTCTAACTTCTGTTTACCTTTCTATAGTTTTATCAAGATAATGTGGAGGAAAACTCCTGATTCTAACACACTCTAAAATGCGTACATGAATCCTCCTTCTTCCGTAATCAGTCACACATTACACTAATTACATTGAACTTATGCAAAGAAAACATGTAAACGTCATATATACTAAGCGAGTGTCTACCGAAAGTTCCGGTAGCCTCACCTTACCATGCAGACAACAAAGTCTGAAACTAGGCTAACTAGCTTCAGACATCAAATGCAATGAAAAAAAAAAATTTACGATAGCGTATGCCTAGCCACAAATCCAAGTTAATAATCGAAAGAATAATTAGGATACTTAAGCGGCTAATGAAGTTTTCAAAATCCTAGGCGGAGGTCTGTAAACAGTTGTTTACCGACCGGCGACAGAAAAAATATGAATAGAAAATGGGAATAGTTCCTGATATCCGCCTCCCACGGCGGGAATGGGTACTACCACCTGGCCGCCCACTGCGTGTGCCGCGAATTTTTAAATTCTGTCGGACTTCAGAAAATACAGCTATATATATATCTGTCAGGTAAGTTTCATGAACAAACTGCATTTTCTAACCCACCTTTGTATAAACAAAAAATTACCATCTCTGAACAACATTTCACGGCCAGTGGCTGTGAGGATGTCAGTAGTACTTAATAATCACTCCGCTATCATTTGGCAACACTTGGCAGTGATGATGTCTGCAACTCAATCACCTGATGACTTCAGTCTATCACTATGACCACAATGAAAGTGGCAATGATCACAATGTTCTTGTTTCATAACACTACAACATGATGATAATACATGAAATATAACTGGATACGTAACCAAACTAAGTTTTAATAAAAACTATAATTCTAATACGTACAACTATAAATGTGACTTGCAAATGGATACTGTCAGAATAATAACTTACAGGGGCAATGAGCGTAGCAACCTGCCCAATTCATCCTGCTACGCCACTCCCATAGTTCAGCTGCTTGTGCACCAAACAAACCTTATGACTAGTGGTCAACCCTCCAACAAATAGTAGTGTCCAATACACCCATGCATCGCATATGCCATCAAACACGACACATAATTACATACTACATACCTTGTCTTGACTGCTAATGATCACCACGAAAAGAAATTTGAAAAAATATTACCTGACAGTGGGTATGAAGAGTTGGTTTACAGGCACAGCAGACCATACAGTGGTTACGTGGGCAAACTGTCTGGAGATGAACACTGTGTGTGCACCATGAATAAGTGACTGCATTGCCCAACAACGTTTACAGATCACAGTGCCAGGAATATGTGCTGTAGTTTTGAAGTTTGTTGTGCAACAAGGCATTATAATATTTGACACCAGCAAATTACATAGTCCTGATATCTGCAAAGTACAGGCAAATATAAAAAAATTATATTCTTATAAAATAATGTTTTGTTTATATTTACCAAGTAAGTACATAGCTAAGTATCTCTAAGTACAGGTAGCTAAAATTTGAAAATCATGGCCGCGATTCTTTTGTTTCAGTGTAGGTTGGTACCCGCCCACTACTGGGGAAATAAGTAAACAACTCAGCAAAGAAGCTCAATTTTATTTATGCCTTTTCATCCATGTGAGGGGAGGAGGGTGGGCTCCCATTCTGTGTAATTACTTGGTAATTATAAACAAAACATTATTTTATTATAAAAATATCATTTTTGTTTAAGTAACTTACCAAGTAATTACATAGCTGATTCCCACATTGTTTTAGGAGCTGGGATTCATGGATGAACAACTATTGCAATTGTAATTGATAAAAGCATGCAAATAAAAAAAATCTTGCCAGCATTAACATAATGCTTGTTGTTTCCTTACCTATTAAGAGAATTATAGCAGAAAAAACTGCCTCTGGCGCAGCTACTCTCAACCTAGTAGAGGTGTGGTGTTAAGACCAGGGTCACCTACTACATGGTGTGGGTCTTACAGCGAGGAATTCACCAAGCACTAGTAAAACACAGACATTGTCTCTGCCCTGGATTTAGTACCACGAACAACAAAAAGCCAGAATACCAACAAAACTACCTACACCAAATATTAAAAACCACCATCCTACCAACGATTCTGGAGGGTATCCAGTACCAAGTACCCCTAGACTCCCCAAGGACTCAACAACGGTTTTTAAGGGGAAGAGTAAGGTAGGAAGGAATGCTTCCTATGCTTCTTCCCCCATTACTATGCCAGCCACCACGAACGGGTCCAAGGTACTGCAATCATTGAAAATTGTTTCTACTATTTCAAGATAATGATTCGCAAAGACTGACTTACATTTCTAATATGTGGACTGGAGAATGGAAGCTAACAAAATATTATATCTGAAGGCCAGAGATGTTGCCACTGCTCTAATCTTATGAGCCTTTACCTTCAAAACAGGTAGAGCCTCCACTCTAATTGAGAATGGGCATCCCAAATGAGGTCTCTAAGAAAGAATGAAAGGGCGTTCTTGGATAGAGAATGCGAGGGGTCCTTAACAGAGCTCCACATGTCATTGGAAGGTCCTCTAATGTTTTCAGTCCTGTGAATGTAAAACTTCAGAGCTCTCACTGGGCAGAGAGTCCTCTCTTCATCTTCCACGCCAACTACACTAGACAAGTTCTTGATAGTAAAAGAACGAGGCCAAGGTTTCGTAAGATTTTCGTTCTTAGTGAGGAAGCCTAAAGTAACCAAGACTAAAGCATCTCCATTAGAGAAACCAACCCTTTTATCTATTGCTTGAATTTCTCTCACTCTTCTGGCCGAGGCTGAAGCAATGAGAAAATGTGTCTTTCTAGTCAAATTCCTGAGTGAGGCAGAAGCTAGAGGTTCAAAAGGAGGACCAGACAGCCATTTCAGGACTATGTCTAAATTCCATGATACCTGCCGAATGTCCTTACCTTTGCAGGTTTCAAAAGACTTAATAAAGTCTGATAAGTCTTGATTTGAAGGCAAATCCAATCCTCTGTGCCTAAATACAGAGGTTACTTTAGCCTTATATCCTCTGACTGTAGAAGAAGACAATCCTCTAGATGCCCTTAGGCACAGAAGAAAATCAGCGATCTCTGTCACAGATGTTAGAGAAGAAGGGGCTTGATTTCTTCTGCACCAAGCTCGGAAAATGTTCCACTTGTACTGGTAGATGTTGGAGGATGACTTTCTTCTACATTTCGAGATTGCCTCTGCAGCCACTCTCAAAAAATCCTTTGCTCTGAGGAGTCAGACAACAGTTTGAATCCTGTCAGAGTCAGAGTAGATAGTCCTCAGTGGAACCTTAGCATGTTTGGTTGTCTGAGCAGTTTTTGTCTTTGGGGGAGTAACCTGGAAAAATCTGCTAACAGACTTACCAGGTCCAGAAACCATTCTCTGAGAGACCAAAAAGGAACTATGAGGATCACTGATACATTCTCGTGTGACTGAAACTTTTGTAACACCTCCCTGATCATTCCTAGGGGTGGAAAGGCATGAAGATCCATGTGTGACCAGTCCAGAAGCATGGCATCCACTGCCCATGCTGCTGGGTCTGGTACTGAGAGCAATACTGTGGATGCCAGTGATTTTTGGTGGCAGCAAACAAGTCGATCATTGGTCTTCCCCACAACTTCCAAAAGGTCTAGGCAGATAACTGGATCTGAGTCCATGCTATAGGGATGACCTGATTGTTACAACTGAGTTGGTCTGCTAAAACATTCATCCTGCCTAGCACAAACCTTGTCACTATCTTTGTGTGATTTGAGTGGGCCCAAAGGAGAAGGTTTCTCGCTGCCTTGCAGGAGAGAGAAAGGGGGTGGGGGTCCCTCCTTGCTTGGCAATGTACGAGAGGGCTGTTATGTTTGTCTGAGTTTACTGCCACTATCCGACCTCAGACTTCTGGAGCAAAAGCTTGTAAACCTAGACTGATTGCAGTCAGCTCTTTTAGGTTGATGTGCCAAGCCTTTTGAGCTGAGTTCCACATCCCTAAGACTTCCCTGTTGCCCAGCAGTGCTCCCCAACCTATGTTGGATGCATCTACAAAGAAGCTGAGCAATGGGTTCAGAGGAGAAAGTGACTTTCCTTCCAGAAGTCTTCTCTCTGATCTCCACCAAAGCAGATGATGTTTGACTTCCAGTGAAATCGGGAACACGAAGTCGTCTGAGAACTTTTTTCCTGTTCTACTGGGACTGAAGGTAAAACTGAAGGATCCTCATATGAAGTCTGCCCAGTGAAACGAACTGGTCGATGAAGGATGAAGTTCCGAGCAGGCTCATCCAATTTCTGGCAGAGCACTTTGGGAGAGATAGGAACTTGTCTACTATGTGAAAACATGACTACTCTTTTCAGGGAGGAAAAGCCTGAAAAAGAAGAGTCCAGAGTCATTCCCAAATACACTATCTTTGAGTCAGGACTACATAGTTGGGATTTTGACTGACAGTTCCTGAGCCAGCTTCAAAGTCTTTTGTAGCTCTCTCATGCAGCTTAGTTCCGTTGCAGAGCGAAGAAGCCAATCATCCAGATAAAGGACAATGTTGACCCCCATCAGATGTACCCAACCCGCTAGAGGAGCCAGAATGCGAGTGAACACAGGGGGAGCCATAGACAGATCGAAGCATAGGGCCTGAAACTAAAAGATTTGGTCTTTGAAGACAAATCTCAGGTACTTCACCGTGTATGGATGAATGGGAACATGGAAATACACGTCTTGTATGTCTATGGAGACCATCCAGTCCCCTCTGTGGATGGAAGCAAGAATAGAGCAATTTTTCTCTATTTTGAACTTTGTCTTCAAGGTAAAGACATTCAGTGCACTCACGTCCAGGACTGGCCTCCAGCCGCCTGAAGACTTCGGAACCACAAAAAGTCGGTTGTAAAAACCCTCAGTCTGTGGGTCCTTCATTCTCTCGATTGCTTTAGAAGAAGAGCAGACACCTCATTAGCCAGAGCGGAACACTTCTCTGAGCTGAAAGAGTACGCTGTCAACAAAATGGGTTGTTGCTTGACTAAGGGTGGATTGTCAATGAACGGAATAGAGTACTGTATCCCACTCTCAGGACCTCTACCACCCGTTGTTCTGCTCCTCTTCTGCTCCATTCTTGCCAGAAATGATGGAGTATGGAACCTACTGCTGCATGAGAAAAACTGTTCTCACTGCTTAGGGATGGGCTTGGAGGAAGACTTCTTAATTGCTTTGAATGGAAGCGAACATTTCCTCTTGACTTGGATCACTGCCTCTGTTTGCCACCACAAAAGGGTAACTGTTGCAAGGGAGAAGTATACTCAGGGGACAAAAGCTGGAGTCTCCCTGGAATGTTTGGATGATTCCGGAGAGCAAATCCTGGGTTGACTTCTGCAAATCTGAAGCAATCCCACTAACAACATCCTGAGGAAACAGGAATTCGTGAACCAGAAGAGCTGATTTCTAGACTGAAGTACCTCCTTTATCCATGAAGGAGCACCATAACTCACGCTTCTTAAGAATGCACATCGTGAAGGTAGAAGCAATTTGGCAGGAACCATCACTAATGCCTCTGTCTAAGCACGAGAGAACTCCTAAGAGTTGGAGAAACCGATGGAGAAATTGCTGAAGAAGCTTACTGAATTTTCTTACCAAGGGAGCTAATAGTCCAGTCCATAAAACTAATACTCTAAAATCTTAAAACGATTTAGGAGGTGGTGGTTCGATCTCAGCCAAAGAAAACCTGAATTTTTGCCGCTGTGAAAGCCGATCTCCGAGACAACTCAATAAGTCCTGAGAAGTCCCATTGGGCGGAAGCAGAAACACCCATAGAGGGAGACTCTACAGTGGAATAATAACAAGTATCTTCTCTTATTCAAGCAAGAAGGAGGGAAAGAGAAGACTGCTTTCACTTGTGCCCTCTTTTCTGCCAACCAACTTTTGACCTCACCCATAGCTTTTAGCTTTCTTGGTTGAAATAGAAAGCAGTAACTGAGGAAGATCACGAGACTCCAAAAAAAGAAAACTTCACTCATCTAAGAGTTGTAGCAGGAGGGGCAGGAGTAGCTGGATTAAAAAAGAAAAAGTTGGGATAAATTTTCAAGAAAAATTACAAGAGAGCTTCATAAGCCAATGGCAGTTTAGAATCTTCTGTAGCAATCTCTTCCTCTCCCGCAGAAGGTACAGGAAACAAATGAAGGTTAGCTGTGCTGACCAAAGGAGAAAGACAAAATACGAGGAGCCGTGGGTGGAATCCGCACTGCGAACGACTGGTTCAGGTCGAAAAGGGAGCTCTGGTGCTAATGGGACTTCCTGTGCCCCCGAATGTCCATGTGTCAAAGTCTCAGGCACCGATGGGTGCTCATGTGGCAACGAGAGATCCTGAGTCAAAATACGCTCGGAAACAGAGACATGGCTATTGGAACAGTGCATACAGAAGCCACAGCAGGGGACAATTTGCGCCCTGGTGTCCTAGGCTGCTCGGGAATTGTAACAGGTACAGCTTGAAGGGCCAAAGGCGGCACTGGCACCCACAGCACGCACCTGAACCTCGGATGCTTACGTTTCGCTACAGGTTGGGAAAAGTCTCCTTTTCGGGAAGTTTATCATAAATATCCGAAGAAAATGTCCGCTGGGCTATCCCAGAAACTACAAGAAGGTATAACCTTCTTTACCTTCTTAAGCAGTACCTGATAAGTACAATGACAGTCCACTGCAGACCTCCTTTTCAATGGTCTGGAGAAGTCACTATTGTGCCATCTGTGCTGTTTCTCCGGACTCGACGAATCTGAGCTTGGTGAAAGATGATGACCACTGTTCATGACGCCTTTCCAATGGCTGTCTTTTGCTACCAGGGGAAACACCTACAGGTGCAAATGAGGGGCTGACTGCCCGTGGCCAGATCCCACTAACCTCCCTTAGGTTGACTTCTCCCAGGTACGGGGGAGTATGTCAGGGACCTTCACCTAAGAGAATTGGCGGGACGGACAGCCAGCTCCTCCACTAATGTTACTTTTTTCTTTATCGAGAAGCATATGCACTGACTCATCTAGCTGAGCCATAGAGTTAGCTAACAGCTCAAACTTACGTTCTAACTTTGCTCGAGACTGGCAATGGCACTGGGATCAGAAGCATGGGAGTTGGGAACAGGATTAGGTGGAAAAGTGGAAAGACTGGGTTTGGGGGACAAAACAGAAATCACAGGCACTTCAGAGGAAGATTCCTGGCTAGCTAAAGACCTTTCATACCTAGCAGTAGCCTTACTCTTCCTATCTTTTTCTAACTTTGAATGGTAAGAAGACAGCACCCTCCACTGTTTTTCATCACAGCCTATACACTCATTACAAGTTAAATCAATAGTGCAAACTTGACCCCTACATCTAACACAAACAGAATGGGAATCATACTTGGCTGAAGTTGACCGTGTATTGCCTAAACTGGTCAAAGTACTGTTAATTACACCTGACGAGTTAATAAACGTCGAATGGAAATGACAATAGAATCAGAGTTTCTTTACCGAAGATATTGGAAACTCGGTGAATGACGAAATCCAAATTCAAAGAAAGCTACAGCTCTGACCTTCGTCAGAAGCCGGTAGAAATAAAATTGAGCTTCTTTGCAGAGTTGTTTACCTATTCCCCCAGTAATGGGCGGGGTAACTGACCTACTTACCGAAACAAAAGAATCGCTGCCGTGATTTTCAAATTTAAGCTACTGCTACTAGGAAAATACCTAGCTATGTAATTACTTGGTAAGTTACTTACTTGAACAAAATATTCACAAAAATATTCACAATATATTTCCACATATATAATACTAGCCAAAACCCAGCCACTAAAGTAGCCAGGGAAGAGAGAAAACTTCTGAACAATTTTTGTCCAATCTCAATCTCTTTTTGATTACTGCTACCATTACAATTATTAATCATATGCATAAATACATCTGAACAGGCACAATGTGGTCATTAACTTACTAATCAAGCCTTTCACAGCATGGTAGCCACAGATATGCAAATAGTGCGCAGATAAAAAAACAGTCAAGAATGATAGCAAACTATATGTTTCATGAAAAAAATTGGTCTTTTCCTACAAACCCACTCTTATACAGTCCTCATTGAGTCCAGCTGAAACATGAATCAAAGCTTCCAACTTGTACATGTTCAATGTAGTTTAACTACTTTAGTTTACAAGTTTGATAAGAAAAGAAAAATGTAAAAAAAAAAATATTCATTTTTTATTCAAAAATTTTTTTTCACTACATATTCAGGTCGTACTTGTTTAAAGGCTGAATTGACATTAAAAATGGAAGGTTCAAGCTGCTGAATGCCCCAGAAATGCAGACTGTAATCTGCATCATCCACAGAGAACTCAAGGAACCATGGGTCTGATAAGACCTGAAATTGTCTGAGTATAGAAGAAGAGTCCCTCAAAATGTTACTTGTAGATGTGTAATCCTTCATATGATGTGTAAGACATTAATAAAGATTATATAATTTATTATATTTAATATTTTGATCATCAGAGTTTACAAGTTAAATGCTGTATTACATATTTTCAAAAGTTTATTGGTCATTACTGGTATTTTTTTTTGGCATCTATTTTCAATTGCATAAGTATTTTATTATACCTTTCAGAGTATTTTACATCTAAAAAATATTCTTGACTTGTGAATCATAGCTTACACTATTGTTTTAATGCATAAAACAGTGTATTCTAAAAGTGGAACACTAACTAAATTATCTAGTGTGTGGAATACTGTACCTAAAATCTAGAGTATGGAATACGGTATCTTAGCATGTAGAGTCAAGATAATTTGTAGAGTTAAACTTTACACAGAATACTATGGTAAAAAGCCTATTCGTTCTACTTGTGTAAAATACTTTTGAGCAAAGTATCTTGGCAAATATAAAAACTATATATAGTACAGTCAAACCCCTGCTATTCGCAAACTTCTCATATTCACAATATTTTCTATGAGAAATATGCACAAATTACTGAAATCTCATATCAATTTCATGATTAAATGGATTTATTGTGCTAAAACTATTATAAAAAAACCAGGTCTAAGCATTTTTAGCGGGGGTTTCTCGAGTTTGAACTAACAAAACAGGCAGTTTTAAGAGTTTTTATAGGGGTTCTAAGTATTCACAGATTCTAGCTACTCGAGAGGGTTCTGGTACGAATCCCCTGCGAATATAGGGGTTCACTGATTATTAACTATCAATATAGCCTAGCATAAATTTACATGATGTATACTAGGCGATAAATATCATCAAATGTACAACAATTGTTCATCTAATACAGCTTATGTAACACTGTTGAGAAGTAACAGACATATGGGTACAGTAGACCCCCCGAACAGCTAAAATCCGCAATTACTTAAAACCCCTCTAAAAACCCTTAGAACTGCCTATTTAAGTGTCAAAACACACACAAAAAAACTCTAAAAATGCTTATATCCGAGCATTTTAATAGTATTACCACAAAAAGTGCATTTCGTCACAAAAATGAATATTTCTCAGTGAAGAATACTAGAAATAGGCAAACTTTCTGCAAATAATGGGATATACCGTCCCATAAAAAAAATCCATGCATGGACGAGTCCAATTGTTCGCGTTATTGGGGTCATAATAAGAAGATACTTATTACCCAACAGTAATTTCATTACTAAATATAAGTTGATTAAACTGTCCCACTCAGCAGCAAATATTCAAGCTCATGAAAGGTTTTTTATTTATTTTTAGAATACATAATGCAGTTTGTGTAAAATGTTGGACTGATAACTTTATACAAAACGGGGCACTTTTTTTTGTGTCTAACTGCCATGCCAGCTGGTTTGTCAAACTAAGATATTCCAAAATTAAGGACCTGTACAGTATATTTGAATTGCTTAAGAGGATCTACTTAAGATTAAGGAATACATCAGAACGCAGTATGCATTTTGCATACTTCCTTTTACATGGACAATACGGTATATACATTACTTACCCCATAATGATCTAAATTTCATGAAACCTAACTTGCAAACATGACTAATAAGGCTATACATTGCACACAACCATAAAATAAAAATACCTATGCCACACTGAGGAAAGTCAAGCAAACAATGAACTAATAAATGATCCAAAGGATCTGACAAAAGCCATGCATTTACTGAAACCAAGGGGGTAGAAAATCTCATTCACTGTTTAGTAATGAAGGTATCACACATATGAGACATTTCATAAAAAAAAGTTATTAAAAATAATGACAGATATCATTACTCAGTAGTTTAACTAGATAAGAGCCAAAATATCACAATTTTTGAAAGTACATAAATTGCATTCTTCCTGGCTATACAAACCTGAGGTCCTTTACTATGGAAATTACTTAAGGCGTAGCCTGGACAAGGCCGCTGAATTCTTTAACAAGGCGGTTAGGTAGCTAACTACTGGTCCGGCTGTTGGTAGTCCCTCTGACCGGATGTAAACATTCCAATTTGCTTTTGGCCCATGTAGCAGATTGAGGGGAGGCATGAGGTGAAGGCAGTTAGTATAAAAGGACTTCGGGTTTGTATAGCTAGGAAAACTACAATTTACTTTAAAAAATTGTGATTTGTTCCTGTGCAATATACAAACCCTCCGTCCTTTACTATAGGAAGGCTCACTGTTTGGTGGCTGGAATCTGAGTGATCTCCAGTGAACTGACTGAGGTTCAGCCTACCTGAGATTTCCTTCTGGGTCATTAAGAGCGAGGAAGGGAATCCAGCCTCTGACTTTTGATTGGAGTTAAAGAACTGCAAGATCGTAGTCAGTCTTCAGGGTTTACTCATAAGGGGGAGAATGTGTGTCCCCCGTAATGAAGAGAAAGATAAGAACCATTATCTCAGAAACATTAAGGCAAATACAAGTTATGAGTTTGCCTTATGTCCAGGTCCCTCTTCTCTGCCTTGTGAAGGGAAGGGGCAGATATCACTTCTATTAACTAATCAAAGAAAAAAGATAGATTACTCCAAGGAGTGTCTTACCTGCATCAATCGCTCGGTGCAGCATGTAATGGTCTGCATTACTCTCTACCCAAAGGGAAAGAGTAGGATGAAAGAGATGAAAGGGGAGCCAGTCACTCCACAGTCATGCTCAATCACACTGTACAATGAGGTAAGATGAAGATGTGATACTGTCCAGTTAAGGAGCTGGGTAAGTTACACAACTTGTTGAGCAGCCACCACTGGTCCCAAGGAGAGGCATCCCAGGACCTGTGGGTAATATCCCGAAGGTAAAGAGAGGTTCTATGGAATGTGCGGGATGGGGCAACGCCTCTGCCTCATGAATTCTTCGGAAGTGTACCGTCTTCGACAGCACCCAAGTAGTACATCTTCCTGGTTGTCTCTCTAAGCCATCATCATCAATGAAGTTGCTCAGGGAGGGGGCTGTAAAGGACTCTAATCTGGCGTCAGGAACAAGTGGATTCTGATTCTTCGGTAGGAAGTTTGTGACAAAGTCGAGTGTAACCGGTTCCCATCCACTATTACATCATAAGAAAGACCATGTAGTTTGCCAACTCTCTTCGTCGATGCCAGGGCAAGCAGAAAGATGGTTTCTAGGATCAGATTCTTGTCTGAGTACTCTTGAAGGGGGGTCGAATGGGGTGCAGTCAGGCTCTGCAGCATGAGATTCACGTCCCACTCAGGAGTTCTGAGATCCCTGGGTGGGCAAGACCTCTCCAAGTTCTATGAGTAATATCTTGAAGATGATGAGATATCAATATGTGATGGTAATTGCTTCCTAGCAAAGAAAGATGAAGGAAAGGAGAATGCATTTTTGAGAAGTTCAGCAGCAAGGAGGCATTAGCGCATTGTGTTGGAGGTGCCTGTTATCATGATGGTTCCAGAATCGGCAGGAGTGTTGTGGAACTCGTCAGGCGCCATCGTGATGTGAGAAACGTCACAATTTCTGATGCAATACCTTGTCTAGATTCATCTAAGAAGTCCTAGTAATCTCAGGAGCCTGTGATGTTCACCGTAGGCTCCGCCCCCTGAGTGCCATATAAATACGATGGTCGTAGCAGGAGAAAGCAGAGATCGTAAAAGAGAGACACCAGTTAGTCAAAGAGAGATATCCTCAGTAAGAGCCACAGATCAGATTATCAGTGAGAGATCAGCAGCAGCAGAGATCATCCGAGAGAGATAAGAGAAAAAGGGACCGACGAAGGATCAAGAAAAGTTGCTCGAGAGTTGGTTGGATTTTGGTCAAGCCATCTTCAGGAGTGGACGACCGAGTTATCTCGACATTGAGAAGACTTCAGAGAAGAAAATGTCCTGCTAGAGGTTTTGGGGAGTTCTTGCCTTTCAAGTATCAAGAGTAGACTTTATTTTCTGCAATACAGAGTCAAGAGGACGTCTGCAATTGCCGCTCTCCTTTTGTGAAGCCACCGCTTCGAGTCACTAAACCAGCCCGCAAGTATTTGAATTACCTCGCTGTTCCCCCAGTTCATGCAGTGTAAGATTCTGTTTTTTTATGTAATTAGGAGATACCATTCTGCATTTACCTTTGTTAGTAAGCTTGTAAATAAACCTTTACTATTGTGTTAGTGTTTCTTTCTATATTCGTATCCCCAGGATCAACTGTTGGTGTTGAAATATTTTGTTTTTATTTATTTCATATCGAACCTGAAGCGGACCTCTCTCAGAGGCCGTAACACAATACCCTTCAGCTTCAAGACTAAGTCCAGCACGGCTCTTTAGTCTTACAGCTGAGACGGGAGAGAGCTTCTTGAAGGAAGGGAGAGGATGAAATCCACAACCTTTTGAAGAGTGGCTCTGAACGGAGAGATACCCTGTCTACGACACCAACCCTCAGTATCCTGCAGAGGGGTGTGTGAGGTAATCTGCCATCTCTGCTTGCTCAGCGAGAAATAGTCTCACTTGCAAGAGATGGCGGATATCGCCCAGCTGTGGAGACTCAGGGAAGACAAGGTACCGTTTGGCCTGTGGCTGGCACTGCAGTTCTGCCATGGGGGAATCTCTCTCGGTGTCTCAGAGAGAAGAGCCAGAAGATCGGGAATCAAATGCCACCAGAGTCCTCCAAAGATTCGGGGTGATCAGCGTGCCGATCCCTGCTCGAATCAGGAAACAATGGGGGAAAGGCATAAACTTCAAGGATGTCCCACCAACATTGGAGCGCGTCCTCTTTAGTTGCCTTTGGGTCCGGAACAATGGAAGAGAAGGTCTTTAGCTTTCTGTTGAGCTGGGTGGCGAGCAAGTCTATGACTGGACGCCCCCAAAAGCTGAACATGCTTTCTGCCACGTCTTGGTGAAAAGACTGTTCGGTCCCCTACCACCTGATTCTGGCGGCTGAGCTTGTCTGCCATTGCATTTCTCTTTTCTGGAATGCATCTGGTTGACTGCTCTATCAACTGTATTGTTGCCCACTCTATCACCTGCACTGTCAAGATGAAGCTTGAGAGAGGTGTCTCCCTTGCTTGTTGACATGTGCCACTACTGTAGTGTCGATCATCAACGCCACGGAGTCCATCAATGCCACGGAGTCCTATCACATGTTCCCAAAACTTTTGGACAACCAGGAGGGCTGCCTTGAGTTTTAGGTCGTTGATGTGAAGGTGTTTGTCGTGAAGTTCTCGCACCTCTGCAGTCTGCAACTGCTCTCAGGGTGCATCTCATCCTCGTCAATGCTCCCATTCTTCAGGTACGACAGGTGATGTTTATCACAATGACCAGAGCCAAGCAGGCTGTTCCTGTTGAGACAGGAACAGACTCACTGCCTACCTGAACATGCTGGTACTAGAGTTCGAGGGGAACTCTTGTCTATTAGCATGCAAAGGTACTACCATGTCCTCTGCTTAGGCTCTAAATCGGACTTCTCACAATTTATCCGGGTCTTTCAGATCCAGTAAACTCAATAGTCGATTCCCTGTCCTGTAAAAACCACGAACGGGAGTTCACTAGGACCAGCCAATCGTCGAGATACCTTAAAAGACATATCCCGTGCAAATGTGCCCAAGCTGAGACCAAGTTGAACACTCTCATGAACACCTAGGGAGCGGTCGAGAGTCTGAAACAGTGTTCTGAACTGGTAGACCGTCTCTGCGAGGATGAAGTGGAGGTACTTGTGGTAGGATTTGTAGATGGGTATATGGAAATATGCATCTTTCAAGTCCACCATCGGCATGAAGTTGTTCTCCCTGTTAGAGGCAAACATTGTTCATGTTGTCTATCTTGAACCGAGTCTGGCTAAGAAACTGTTCAGGGGAGAAAAGTCTATGACCGATCTCTATCCCTCAGAGGTCGTTCTCCAAGCTGTAGTAATCCTGGGGACCAGTCTGAACACAACTTCTACAGCATCTATGCCGATTGTCTTCTTGTACTTCTATTGTAGCTCGAGGAAGTAGAGGGAATATGAGAAGAGGATTGGATGCTCTCATTCCCTCTAACAGTACTGCTGTCAAGGGGGGATGAGCCTCGTTCTTGTGTCAACCAGCAGTGACAGCAAGGGTGTGGGTCTAGGAGAGCACAATCACCTTGGTGAGGTGCTTTCCTGATGTACACGTACAGTTCTCGCCTTGCTATAGCAGCGACATGGCTAGCAGCGACGTGGCTACCAGAGCAGTGGCCTCCAGCGATGCTGCTATAGCTTGGCGAGGACATGTATCATCTTCACGAAACATTCCAGCCCTCTTCGAAGCCAAAACCTTGAGTAAAGTGGGCCGGACAGGTGACCTGTTATTCACCAGGTGTCTTGCTCAGAGGAACAGTGACATTGACCTTGGCCCCTGTAGAAGAACCAAGCTTGGTTTTCACTGGTGGGTCCAAGCCACAGCTCGGCCCTTGCTCTCGCACCGTCACTCTTGCCATGGTGAGGAGAGACTCCCTTCCTTGATTGTGGATGTACATCCCCCCTTCGGTGGTTCAAACATTTGGAGATGCTCGCGAACGAGATTCTGACACGGTCCCTGTCCTTTGAGCATAGCATCCTTGGGAGCAAAGGTTGGAGAACGAACCTAGGTTTGATCTCCAGGGGCCCCCTAGACCCTGGTCCCTGGGGATAGCGTCTCGGTTCCCACTTCCGAAGAAGCAGGAGAGCCAGCAAGAGAGCGCCTTGTGCTTGATTATCGTAGCATCCACCTGTTCTTGATAAAAGAGAGGTAAATCCATTAAGGGGTCCATTCATAAAAGCCAGTACCGACTCCGGGCCAAGTTGTTTTCACAATGTAGCTGGCTGGTGCCATGTAGGAAAGCTCTACCTCCAGATAGGTACAGTCTCCTGAACGCTGAGTCTTCCTCTGGGACAATGGCCCCAGAGGAAGCAGCAACTCTAGTCACTGTGAAAGATCACAAGTCTATCCAGGAGACTGCCTGAAAAGCTACCATTTCAGTAGTCTCCAGTGTCGCTGCTTCCAGTCAAGAGAGATTCTCTTGCTTGTCAGGTGATGCAGCGACAGACCGGGCCCCAGGTAAACCAGGTCCAGGTTACCTGGTTGTTGATAGAGGCTTCTCCGAGTGCGTGTGTTAGCAGGACTGGCAGCAGCACTGGATGTAGCAGTGCTGGTAGCATGGTAGCAGTGCCCTTGCTAGTGGCAGCGCTGATGGAAGCAGCACCTCTACTAGCAGCAGTGCTTGTGGGAGCAGTGCCCCTGCTAGTAGCAGCGCTGCTCCCTGTCTGGCTAGACCGTGCACCGACTTTACGCCTCTGACAGGTAGAGGAGGGGGAAGTAGCTTGGCCTAATAATTGGACTTGAGTGAATTCTCTTGTCCAGGGACAAGGTCATTCACCTGTTCCAATCCACATTTTTGGCCAGGCACAAGCCCGGCAGCCCCGTCAAGACCTTGGTTTCCATCTTGGATCCCCACAAGGCTTTAAGTCAGTAGAAGAGGCCGTGGTTGTTTCCCCCCCCCCCCCCCCCCCCCCCCGAGATCGTTATGCTGAAGTGTCAGCATAATGATCGCTGAAAAAGTCCTCTGAATCTTAGGGGTGTCCAACTCTGGGTAGTGGACCTTTGAGTCCTTCGAGAAAACTGTTCCTCCCGATCAACTCTCCCTGAGAGAGAACTTCACCAGATCCCTTAGATCCTTCCTCACAACACGGGCGGTATGAACTGGTGGGGTCCTAAAAACCCCAAAACCCCTACAGGAACAGAGGCCCCGAAATTGAATCCTGAGGAGCGCCACCTCCAAAGGATTCCTACTATGCGCCTTACCCTTCCCGGTGTAGTCTGAGGAAGTAGAGGGAATAGGAGGGGAGGATCGGATGCTCTCACTTCTCCTAGTAGTGCTGCTTCTGGGGGAGTGAGCCCCGGCCTTCCACCAATGGTGACGGGTGTGGGTCTAGGAAAATGCAATCGCCTAAATGAAACACTTTCCCCAAGAAAAATGCAGCGGTACTCGCTGTGTTGTAGCAGCACTGGTGGGAGCAACACCTCTGCCAGTAGCAGCACTGCTAGCACAGGCCGTGCATTGTTCTCACGACACACCCCAGCCCTCTTTGAGGTCGAAAAACTCGCGTGAATAGGGCTGTAAGGGGACCTCCTCTTAGCTTCTCCAGATGGCTTGCTCCAAAGAACAGCGACATCAATCCTGGCTCCTGAAGAAGAACTAAGCTTGGTCTTCACAGGTGGGTCCAAGCCATGGCTCGGTTCCTACTCTCGTCCCGTGGCACTGCCATGGTGAGGAAACTCACCTTCCTAGACTGCAGATGTATGTCCTCCTTTTGGTGGTCATACATTCGAAGATTCTCGTGAACAAGATTCCGACACGGTCCCTGTCCCTCGAGCAGTGGCCTTAGGAAGAGAGGCTGGAGAATGAACCTTGGTTCAAGCTCCAGTGGCTCCCGAGACCCTGGTCCCTGGGAACAGCTTCTCAGGGCCCCACTTCCGAAGAAGGATGAGAGCCAGTGATAGAGCCAACTGCTTCCTCCCCGAAGGGAGGAGGCAGATCCTTAGAAGTCTTGAGACGAGACTTCTTTGGGGGCAGAGAAGGTACCTTCCCATTCGAATGCCGTGAAGCTTCCGAAGGAAGAGGTGAGGAGGTGGCAGGCGATGATGATGATGACGGGGACAAAGTTGAAGATGACAGCACTCCTTGGATTCTTCATCTTCTTCGCCTTCCTCTTCAACAGCTTCCGCAGTAGAGTTGTCAGGGTAACCCCAAGGGGTGGCAGATGACTCACCAGGTCCAGGGGCTGGTACATGGGCAGGTCCAGGGACGGGAGCAGGAGCAGGTGTAGGTACAGAGGCAAGAACAAGTGGGAACGTCTGGAGGCCTTGGGACAGGTAGTAATGCCCCCATCATAACCAAGAGGGGAGGCACGGCAGGGACAGGAACTAGAAAGTGATAGGCTGTAGAAGTGGTCTGGTCCCCATTACTACCATGCGTGATACACTCGTCGAGTGACAAGACCAGACTAGGTGCGCTGCAGGCACCTCTACTGACACCTCACTTGTTTAAGTAAAAAGTTCAGAAATTAATAAAGGGGGTTCACCCCTCATGCATAGATATACTTCGGAGAGAGGGGAGGCCCCTAAAGGAATGATCCCCAGGTCTGGGATCACAGCCATTCTCCCCCCCTTCTTCCCCCTCTGATTCATCAGAAGGGGAAGAAGAACATGAAGCTCCTCCTGGAGGGGTAACACCAAGTACAGGATGATTGCCAGAAGAGCGGTAAATACTACGAAGGAAGAGAGGTTAGTACCTCGATATGGGGGGTGGAGGTATCTTACCCTTCATCATCAGGTCTTCCAACGTATTCCTCCTCCTCCCGAGAAGCTTCCCTCCCTGTCATAGACCAAACAGAGCACTCCGCACCCCAAAAAAATGTTACACTAATGCCCCTGGCATGATGGGCAAAGGGCATGAAGATCGATCTATCAAGGCAGTGATTTTGCCACACCTCCTACCCTCTATCCTGAGGCAGTGCCCAGGGGCAGGGTACAAGGCTGTTGCAATTCATGGGTTTGCATGATTCAGTATATCATAAACACAATATCACAACAACGATCATAACTTATAAAGAAGTTGTAGTTCATGGGTTTGCATGGTTCAGTATATCACAAACACATCATCACAACAACAATCATGACTTATAATAAGAAATAACAAAGAAAAATCCCATCAAGATTAAAAAAAAAACAGCAGTACAGTTGGGCAGAGAGCAGTGGAGCAGACGTCTATTCGCAACAACGGCCTAAAGCAAATTGGAATGTTTAGATCCAGTCGGAGGGACTACCAACAACCGGACAGGTAGTTAACTATGTAAACTGCATTCTTATGGCATTTTTCATCAAAAAAACCTTCAAATATTGATTGTTTTGCATTTTTGGTGTCATATTTCATCTGCCAGATGAGCGTTGTAGGCGTCGTAACCCTGGAACATGAGTCGTAACCCTGGAAATACGTAATGTCTGATGAATATAATTGAAAAGCGTCATAACCTCCGAAAGTTGTAAGCCGAGACCGTCGTAAGCCGGGGACTGCCTGTATACAGTAACTGTTAACAACTTATCGTATCGTTAGGGGTTTGTGATTGGCGAAAGATGTAAACAAAACAAGTATGTATCCCTTTTAGGAGACGTGTTTAGGAAAAATGTGATAATAGAATCGTCTTTGTTTTTTAGTTTGTTTCTAAAGATACAGTAAGTAAAACAGCATTTTCATAACATCATCATTACATGACCAATATTTAATCAGAAACTTGTTGTTGCAAAAGCTAGCCTATACACAGGTGGTTTTGGAATTTAGCAGTCATTTTATAATAGAGATATGGGATAAATTTAAGAAAATTTACCATAATTTGTTTACCTTGTTGTATCAAAAGGTTGTCTTAAACACAGAAATAATATGGTAAGTTCCAATTTCACACCAATGATGAGGTTAGTGTGCGAGTGAACATATATAACAGCAACCACTACCATTGGCCAGATTTTATCTGTTAAATCTGATGTCCATTGGCTCTGGGTCTGTTAGAGTGAGGTTTAACTGTACATAATAGGTTTGTGCTGAAATGAAGTATAGTACTACCACTTTATATATTCTTCACAAAAGATTCCCATAAAAGTTCAGAGTAAAGATATGCACCATGATACTTACTTCATAGCTATACAGATTCTGCATAAAGACACTCATCTACACGGGCAAGAAGTACATTCCAGTTCATACTGATGCAGTATAGTTAGAGGATTGTCACAAATTTTTGCATAAACAGGCTTGGCCAACACGACATAGTAACACCTGCTCGAGCACAAGGGCATTTCATTGTCCTGTAATTGAGGGGAAAAAATAAGGATTAATACTCTACATGCAGTGAAGCGTCTGGCTTAAAATATCAATTTGATTCCTTACAAAAGAAAAACAACCAATTCTCAAGATTATATACTTTTAAAGATTTACTTCGAAAATCATTCGCTGATTTGATCCAATGGCTAGGAATATCTGTTAAATAACACAGCATTAAGAAAATCACAATGAGCCTTAGTCTTATCTAATAAGATATCAAGACCTTTCTTTACAATTTCAGAGATAGGAATGCTCACAGCCAGTCTTAAATGTGTACCATAAAATTATTTTGTTTATAAGATATTTTTTTGTTCATAACACACATTAAAAGTGCATAGTTTATCATAACACAATGTATATACCTATGAATAATGTGCAAATGCACGACCTTGTATTTATATATAAAACTACATGACTGTAATATGTTTTACAAAGCAGCTTTAAATAAATGTAAATTAAAATGCTGCACAAAGAGAGAGAGAGAGAGTAGAGAGAGAGAGAGAGAGAGAGAGAGAGAGAGAGAGAGAGAGAGAGAGAGAGAGAGAGAGAGATTCACTGTCACCACTGGAACTGAAATGGAGCAGAGGGAGTGGGGGAGATTCCTATACTATTACTAAGGGAATGGCCCTTGTCTCTATTACAATAAAATGTCCATGGCAACCAAAAATTTACAATGCTACCATTAATTAGCAAGACCAAGGACAGTATAAATTTCATGCTACCTTTGTCTATCTGCCTCTAATGGGGATTAACAGAGGTATGCAATATCACAGATAAGTACAGTACACTGTATTCATTTTGATGTTTAATAAATTTTCACATGGTTCTGTGATGTATAAGATTACAGTACAATGCTGTTACAATGAAATACATCAGCAACAGTAATGTAGTTGTGTACTACACATGACATTTGAAGAAAAATTTGTATTTCCATGAGTTAATGGTATCAATCAAAGGTGCTGGGTTTTGATCAAATGATGAGAAATTTGGAATGCACTGTGAGAACCAATAAAGTAACCAGCAATACTTCTGTTGAAATTTGATTTTATGATACATGACAAATCTTTAATCAATTTGTATTTTTGTCAAAGCTAACACACGAGTTCTTAACCCCCTTGCACACATGCTGAAAATATAAGGGTTGTAAGGTACCTGACTTTTCCCCTGGGCCGAAAAGAACAGGGCGGGCATGGAAAAGAATTTTTGGTAAAACAAATTCGGTATGTCCGAACTATAACTGGATATACGCTTCTGGTTAGTTTTGTTATTATGTTGGCAAATGATTGAATTATTTCTTAAAGCAATCAGAACATCTTTACAAGGCTTAGAAATAATGAAAATGATGTGATGAACGTGAAATTTTAAGAAAAATTGTAGATATTTTTTACGAAATATTATGAAAAATAT
Source organism: Macrobrachium nipponense (assembly GCF_015104395.2). NCBI lineage: Eukaryota > Metazoa > Arthropoda > Malacostraca > Decapoda > Palaemonidae > Macrobrachium > Macrobrachium nipponense. The sequence continues at coordinate 56,949,352 of NC_087211.1, forward strand.
AATAATTAGGTTTTTGGGGAGTTTTGTTTTATACCTAAATTGTGTAGAATTGTTTGATCTTTCATGTGGTAGCAATAATTTTGCTGCTAAAATGTGTTTGCTAATGATTTGTAATTGATTAAAAACTGCACATTTTTACAGAGTGCAATTTTCAGATTTTCCAACCTACTTATGTTGACGTTTTGTCTTAGGCAGCATAAGTAAGGAACAAAGATAGATAAAATTAAAGACAGCAGTAGAAAGCTGAATAAATTTCCTATAAAATGCATATAAAATGCATAAAAAAAGATATATGTATTGTAAGAATAAAACTGAGCAGTTGTCATGTGGTTACAAAAAAATTTTATTTTACTATGAAAATTTATGGAAACTATTATTATATAGAAACACTGATTTTTTTTACATCGTATTCACAATATAGCAAAATCACTTGCTTTCACAAAAAAATACTAAACAAAAACAAAATGTACTTACAAACACCAAAAAATTGCCAGGAGAGTAAACAAAGTTGGACCGCTTATAGCACTTGTAAACTCTGTGGAACCTTGAGTTGAACTGGCGCACTTGACGCTTGGTAGCTACGCATGTGCGTCAGCTAGCGGCGTCAGGTTTGCGTTTTCTTTGAGATTCATCATCTGTTAACCCAATGGCGTTAACTATGTTTTCTATTGACATTTTTTCGTGAATTTTTCCCAAAAATAACTTCCATTTATGGAAAAAATTTATTGATGTGCTACGCATCATCAGATCATGAGAGGGTTAATAATAGGATAACTTTCCAAGCCCCAGCTGGTAACCGGTTAAAACAGTCAAAGATTGTAAAGCAAGGAATCTGTGAGATCTGGCAACTCCTGCACATACGAAGTGATAGCTGGTCAGAGACCGGGCACCATAACTCGTGACGCTTCAGTCTTTTCCCCAACCCAACAATTATAATAAAAGAGAGGGGCAGCTAGAGGTGGGCAGTAAAACATTAAGGTCTCAGGTTTATTAGGTATGAAAAATACAAATTGATTAAAAATTTGTCACTTGTTCATATACAGAAAAACCTTCAGTCTTAACAATAGGATAGACTTCTACTTGGAGGAAGGTACAAGTATCCTAAACCAGCTGGGAGTTAACCCACCTGACCACCCTTTCTAGAAGAACGAGTTATAAAGAAGGTGATTCAATTCCTGTGAAATATAGATAAACCCATTTCTAACTACTCAGCCGTCTGGGTTGAGATACAATGATACAGATTCATTGCATCCAGGGAACCAAAGAAAATTCTGACTGTTCTTATAACAAATCATATTAGCCACGGGTTTGTTACCGCTCCTCACTCAACCTTGCTAGAGAGAGAGGTAGTATTTTGCTACTGAATAGGAGGTTCTATTGTTTCAAAAACAGAAAGAAAAACAATTATCAGTATGACTACCTTACCTGTATTGTAGAACCAGTCCAGCATATGACGTGTCTATTCCTCAACCCACCCGTAGGAAGAAGAAAGGAATACAGGCAGTCCCCGGGTACGACGGGGGTTCCGTTCTTGAGGACGCGTCGTAAGCCGAAAATCGTCGTAAGCCGGAACGACGCTTGGAAATATGTCTTAAACTAATAAAAAGTTATAAAAACCATTACTTTGGTAATCCTTTGGGTTTACCTACTTAAATGTCGTTTCCTGTAGTTTTATGTACAACCTGGAGTTATTTCATAAAAGAATGCTGGTTCTTGAAGGTAAAAACTATTGTAATCCTCTGGTGACACTACATTCTTGAAGTTTTATGTACAACCTGGAGTGATTTTGCAAAATCTTGAGGGCTACAAGAACAGCTGATTACTATTTACGTATCATATAGACTAATTAAAGTAAATGTATCTTTAAATAGGCTTATATATTAGTATCAACAAAACATTTCCTGCCATGAGTCAGAGGCCGTTTAATGAAACGAACACATTCTCTGTCCTATCTGTTCAGAAAATAAACGTTACGTCAATCCCCTGAGCCATTGTTGCCAAAGCGTCTCTCTCTCTCTCTCTCTCCTCTCTCTCTCTCGTCTCTCTCTCTCTCTCTCTGATCAAATTACATTGGGAAACTTGACATACGATTGCCCTAATATACGAATGTTTTGAGATATAACAGAAAATTTGCGAAAATACAAGCTTTGATATACAACGAAATATTTGAGATACGATTTTTGCGATGAGTGGTTAGTTGTATAGGCGACAGCTAAATGGCGTTCAGTCTGTTTGTTTGTTGGTGCTGCATGTTAACACGTCGTTGTTTAGTTCGTTGTATTTGCGCCTATTTTTCGTGTTATTTTGTCTATTTTATTATTAACCATGGGTCTCAAAGCTAAAGACAAAGCAGGTGATAAGAAAAAACCCAAGAAAATGATTTCGATGGAAGCAAAACATGAAATTATAGCAAAGCATGAACGTGGCATTCGTATCGTCGATTGGCAAAAGAGTATGGTCGAAATCCTTCTACAATATCCACGATCATCAAGCAGAAGGAAGCTATAAAAACCCCCGAGACCATTGTTGCCAAAGCGTCTCTCTCTCTCTCTCTCTCTCTCTCTCGCATTCTCTCTCTCTCTCATCCACTCTCTCTCTCTCTCTCTCTCTGATCAAATTACGTACTGGATAATGTCTCTCTTTGGATACTTCGATTTTGCCAAATATTGAGGGCTACAAGAACAGTCGATTACTATTTACGTATCATATAGACTAATTAAAGTAAACGTATCTTTAAATAGGCTTATATTATTAGTATCAACAAAACATTTACTGGCATGAGTCAGAGGCCGTTTAACGAAATGAACACTTCTCTGTCCTTAACTCGGAGCGTCGGAAGACTCCTCTTTCTCTCTCTCTCTCTCTCTCTCTCTCTCTCTCTCTCTCTCTCTCTCTCTCTCTCTCTCTCTCTCTCTCTCTCTGATCAAATTACTGGATAATGTCTCTCTTTGGATACTTGGAATTTGCGTTGTAATCTAACCAGAAACTTCGTTTTGTTATTATTACTGGAAACAAGCAATGATTTTTTCATTATTTGCGCTTTTGGACTGTTATATGTAAACTAGTATGTATTCATTCGCTCGAAACTAGTTCCGCATATGAGGCGTCACTAAAAACATAGAAAAATACAACATAAAAGTGTCGAAAATCATCATAATCTCAAATTTTTTTTGTTGTAATCTAACCAGAAACTTATTTTTATTAATATACTGTGCTAAACTATAAAGGATTTTATCATAGTATGCGTTTTTTAAAAGCGTCGTTAAACTCGGAGCGTCGGAAGACGCCTCTCTCTCTCTCTCTCTCTCTCCTCTCCTCCTCTCTCTCTCTTCTTCTCGTCTCTCTCTCTCTCTCTCTCTCTCTCTCTCTCTCTCTCTCTCTCTCTGATCAAATTACTGGATAATGTCTCTCTTTGGATACTTGGAATTTGCGTTGTAATCTAACCAGAAAACTTCGTTTTGTTATTATTACTGGAAACAAGCAATGATTTTTTCATTATTTGCGCTTTTGGACTGTTATATGTAAACTAGTATGTATTCATTCGCTCGGAAACTAGTTCCGCATATGAGGCGTCACTAAAAAAACATAGAAAAATACAACATAAAAAGTGTCGAAAATCATCATAATCTCAAAATTTTTGTTGTAATCTAACCAGAAACTTATTTCTATTAATATACTGTGCTAAACTATAAAGGATTTTTATCATAGTATGCGTTTTTTAAAAGCGTCGTTAACTCGGAGCGTCGGAAGCGTCAGCGTCGTAACCTCGAACAAGCGTCGTAACCCAGGACGGATTTTTCATTGAATATTTAAGAAAAGCGTCGTAACCTCGGAACGTCGTAAGCCGAACCGTCGTAACCCGGGGACCGCCTGTAAAGGTAAAATGAAGGGAACGTGGATTGACAGAACCAGGTACCAGTGTTCAAAATTCTATGAACAATACAGTTTTTCTTAAATGCCAGAGGAACTTATACCTCAGACATCATGTGCTCTAGCCTGCACAGACTCAGTGAAAGAACCATCAAAAGATGAGTAAGCCTACTTGATCGCCTCACATTCCCAGAATGAAATAGTGTTCTTGGAAACTTCTTTCCTGGACTGACCAGTGCTAACAAAGTCTATTACACCTAGGTCTTAGATGGCAAGTCCTTTTAAGATAGCATCGTAGGGCTCTGACAGGATATAGCAGGGACCTCTTGAGGGTCGCTGTCTACAAAGTCGTTCGATGACGGAATGGAAAAAGAGGCAAATCTGTCGTCATGCACCATGGGATTCTGGGTCTTGGCCACGAATTCCGGGACAAACTCGAAGGTCACAGACCCCCCCAACCCCTGGTATGTTTCACAACATAACTCAGGCCATGAAGCTCCCCAACTCTTTTCGAAGAAGCCAAGGCCAACAGGAAAGCTGTCTTCAGTGTCAGATCTCTGTCTGATGACTGACACAAGGGCTCGAATGGGGCTCAAGTAAGACTTCTCAGGAAAGTAAAATATTCCATGTGGGAGGCTAGAGTTCCCTTGGAGGACAGGTTTGCTCAAAACCCCTGAACAACAAGGAGATCCCCAGGATGAAGAGATGTCCACACCTTTCAGACATAACACCAAATCTAACACTGCTCTGTATCCCGATAGCAAAAACAGAAAGGCCTTTCTCATCCCTGAGTTAGATAAAAAAAAATCAGCTATATGCTGAAAAGAGGTTTTTAGTGGCAAGAAACCCCATCGACAACACCAATCACAGTACTAGACTGCCCATCTCCCTTGGTAGACGGCTGAAGAGGACTTCCTGAGGTAATTGGACATACATTCCGCTGTTCCCTGAGAAAAATCTCTCGCTCGGAGGAGATACTTGATAGTCTCCATACATGAAGAGACGAGGATTCTAATTACAGAAGAGACAGAAGGTCCAGGAACCACACTGCTTGAGGCCACAGAGGAGCCATCAAAATCATTCTGAGATTTCGAGAACTCATTACCTGATTCAGAACTTGATGGATCAGGCAAAACGGAGGGTAGGCGTACATCTCGAGGTTGTCTTAAGGGTGTTGGAAGGTGTCTTCTGCCAGAGCAAGAGGATCCGGGACCACTGAACAGTAAACTTCCAGCTTACTGTTGAAGCAAGTTGAGAAGAGGTCTAGCGCATAGACCTCCCCCAAACCTGAAAAAGCCTGTCAGCCACAACCTGATGCAGACAAAACTCTGTGCCCAGGATTTGGTTCCGACAACTCAGCCTGTCAATGACCACATTCCTCTTGCCTAAGATGTATCTGGCAGAGAGCTCCACCAAGTTGTCGATCACCCACTGATGTAATTCTTACTGTTGACAAATGAAGGTGATGAGACACGACTTCCCTGCTTGTTCACATAGGCGACCACCGTTGTGTTGTTGGACATCAGAACCACCGAATAACCCTCTACCTTCTCCCGAAACTCTCTCAGACCCAGAAAAGCTGCTTTCAGCTCCAAATTGTTGATGTGTAGCAGATTGTCTTCTGCACTCCAAATGCCTGACGCAATGAGGTCTCCCAGATGAGCACACCAACCTGAGATGGAGGCATCTGAAAACAGAAGGAAGTCTGGAGGGGGAGAACACAAGAGGGATTCCCACGAGAGATTCTGGTCGTCCAACCACCAATGAAGGACTTGCTTCACCTCTCTGGACAGAGGGACTCTCTGTAGAGGGGAATCTCCCACTGGGGACCAGAAGTCTTTCAGTCTCCATTGCAGAGACCGAAGATCGAAGATGAAGACGACCATGAAGGCACAGCTTTTCCAGAGAAGACAAAATCTCCAGAAGGACCTGCCACTGGTGAGCTGGCTGTTCTGGTTGTGTTAGGAACTTGCGTGCCACTAACCACAACTTCTCTAACCTCTGGTCCATGGAAAAACTCTTGATGCTGTTGTATCTATAACCATACCTAGATAAAGAGCTGTCTGGGTGGGAACCAGATTTGACTTCTCTAGGTTTACCATTATGCCTAGATCCTGACAAAACTGAAGATGATGATCTCTGTCCTGAAGCAGTTTCTCTTTGGAGCTTGCTACCTTAACAGGCGAATCCCTTGAGCATGAGCCCATGTTGAGACGAGGGTAAAGACCCTTGTGAACACCTGGGGGGACATGGTCAACCAGAAGCACAGGATCTTAAACTGGTAGATCTGTTCTCCCAGAGGGAAGTGAAGAAACTTTCTGGACGAAGGGTGAATAGGGATCTGGAAATGAGCATTCTTTAAGTCTAGTCTATAAACAGGAAGAAGTTGTTGTCCCTTATTGCTGCCAACACTGTCTGAGGGATCTCCATCTTGAACCTTGTCTTCCTGACAAAATGATTCAAGGTGGAGAAGTCCATTACCGGTCTCTAGTTGCCTGCTGCTTTTGGTATTAGGAAAATCTGACTGTAAAATCACGGAGAAGGATGCTTTACTTCTATTGCACCTTTGTTCAGCATTTTCAGCACTTCCTCCTGAAGAACTAAATATGGTAGTAGATATCCCACCGGCAGAAAATCTACTATCCATTTCTCTACTCCATAACCTTGCCACTTGGCCCACTGGCAAGGCAGGCATCCCCCTACTCGTTGCAAAGGAGAGGGAGAGGTGGCCACTCTATTGACGACCCGGTGGGATTGAAAGGGATGTTGTTTGCTTGTTTGACTTGGCCTGCGAGGGAGACTGAGAGACCCTTGCAGAAGCAGAACTCTTAGAAGATTTAACAGGTGAAAATCTTCTCATCTGTCGTTGAGGAGGAGGAGGTCGTTGTGACCACGTCTCTGACTTAGATACCGCCTATGTACCAACCATGTCTTTAGTATCTGCCCGTTGCCAGTCGATCACATTCTCTAATTCAAGTTCTTGGAAACAGAAACTGTGAATCAAGGAGATCCCCATTCCTGAGAGCTGACAAAGACTCAAGAGCACACCAAACTCGCCACCTTAAGACAGTGCTGTCTCTCTCCCACAAGTTCGCACTAAGGTGAGCCAGGTATGAAATAGCTTTAGCACCGGACTGTAACAGTCTGGTGAATGAGGAAGAACTCACAATGCCTTCATCAGTCCTACCACAGGAATCCTGGCTATCGCAGTGGACCACCAAGTCCAGCCAAATGACTGTCTGGAAGTGATTGAAAAGGCCGCTGTAGTCTCTCCATTAGCTAAGGCCTCTTGTGACGAAAAGAAGAGACCTTCCAGCCTAACCTGCTCCAAAGCTAGACCAGGCTTAAGACAGATCACGTCCGGGTTAAGGTGACGAGGCATCAAATGAACTACATTAGTGGAGTAGTATTTCCTATACCGCATGAGAGGAAAAGGAAAAAACTTGGATGATCTATTGGAACTCAAGCGAGCCATTTCGGACCAAAACCAAAGCATTCACACATTGCAAGACGGACTGAGCGTGAATCGACAGGGGAAGTTCAAAAGAAGTCCTAGAATCCTGTCTGGCACCCAGCAAAGCCTCTATGCCCATTTGGGTGATAGAAGACAGAGCCTGCATCCTACACTCAAGTCTGTTGAACTCATGAATGAGATCATCAACCTCCGTGAAGGGCACTGGGTGAATTACACAACTTGGGTTGTCAAGCCAAGCACATTGGGATCCTTTTGGCAACCAATGCTAAAAAACATTGAAAAGATGGAATTGGAGCAGTGGGACAGTAAGATAAACGAGTCCAGAAAATAAAGGACATGAAGTACAAGGATCTAAAGGTGGAATTGGGGGACAACCAAACATTTGCAATATGAAATATAGTTGTAGTGGCTGGACAGCAAAACTTTTCTATAATTTTGTTCTTTATTTCAATATTTATTATCTTCTGCACCTACTCACCATCACTCTTCACTTTTTTAAGGAGCCATTATGAAAAAACTTTTTTTTTTTAAAAGCACAAAGTTTAAAGCAAATGAACGCATGCACATCTACTCAAGACTGAAATAAAAATGACTATTCGTGGGTGGAAGTCTTTTGGAGATGTACATACTAATATTACCACGCAATAAAAAGATGGTGGCCCCCATAGTGACTCGTGACCCCAATAGTGACTCGGATGCACCCATGAGATGAGTGATTGTCTGCAATTTTCAAATGTTCATTTTTCAAAAATGAGTTTGTGAATCAACAGGTACAAATTGCCTTTATAATTTTTGTTCATGAATCAATTTGTTCATGGGGTAATGTGTTCATGAATCAAGTTATGTACTACTATATGTTTATACATCTAATTCTATGTAGTAACTGTTTGACAATACACTGCATTCATTTGTTTAGGTATCTACTTATTTATTCACGTTGATTTCTTATATGAAAATTTACAGGTCTATGTAAAAAGTGTTGTTGAGACTGTAAATATATTGTTGGGTACAGATAAATATATATGTACGTATAACGTTTCAATATTTAATTTACCTAATATCTTAAAGGGGAATATTGTAGTTGGTATCTGTTAAAATCAACAAGAACCAAAGTGAAAACTTTAGAAAAAGAATTTATGATTAAAAATTTTCTAAGACAATTTGTATTTTATATAGCTACAAACCTGAGGTCTTAACAATAGGATAATTTCTTGCGCCTAGCTGGATACGGTTGAAAAAGTCTTTCTTTTGACCTTCTGGGCGAGTCATGTTAACCTCGCTTGGCCTTTCCCGGCTCACTACCCGTTTCGCTTGCGTTCAGTTGTGTGTGTTTTGTGTGTGTGTGTGTGTTTGGCTGATATTATGGCTTCTTCTGCTCCTTCTCGGCGTCAGCGTATGTGCCCAAGAGTTCCAGGTTTACTGTGTTCTTGTTTTCTGGCTTCGGCAGTGACCAACCCTCACATAACGTGCAGGTGTCGTTCTAATATTTGTACTATTACGAATCCATGCATAGAATGCTGGGCATGGCCTAAGGAGCAGTGGAGGTCGTTTTATGGCAAGAGAGAACATTGGAGGGTTTCAACTCTCATGACAGCCTGAGTGATGTCATATCACTGTCAGAAGATGTGAGGTATAGCATCATGAAAGTTGCTAGTTACTACTTTGTAAACTCGTCTGGAACGCATTGGAAAATGTGCCAGAATCATCCTTGGCGAATGTACCCACACATCACATTTTGCTGGATTAACAATACCAGAGGTAATCAACAAAAAATAATGATGTCATGACAGTGAAAGATAGCAAAAATAACAAAGCAGTTCTTAAAAGTGCTTTTAAATGAAGATAATTACCAAAGTTATTTGAACTTATGACGAAAAAGTTGAAAACCCTTTTAATAGGAGAGACTAGGGACTTCTTACAGGCAGGATCTTATATCACCATTATGGCCACTACACAACACTATGTGTCTCTTTGTACAGTGTACCACATTTACCTAAACTTCACTGAGTCACATATTTAACGATTTGATGCTTACCGGCAACTTTCACTACAGTTACAACCCTTTTCTAAATACAGAGCTGGAGAATATTGGCAATCACTGTTCAAGGGCACAGGCTGTGGAGTCATCTGAAAGGAAATGGAATTTTCATTATAAAATGAAATTTTATTGCATACTTACCGAACAATTATACAGCTGTAGGTTCCCTACGAATGGCAGACAATAGATTCAAAACTTCTGCGGTGGCGCCACCATCGCTGATGTAGGTGACATCATCTCCCTCCACTCAAGGGAGCTACAGGTACAACTGCCCAGGTAACATCAATTCGTTCTGCCCAGCCATCCACCTGTGGGGGAGGAGGGAGGGCTTTGATTAATAATTGTCCGGTAAGTATGCAATAAAATTTCCTTTTATAATGAAAATTCCATTTTTGTTTTATTGCAGTCTTACCGAACAATTATACAGCTGATTACCCATTGCAAGGATGGGCTGTGGATGTAAGTTTGACTTTTCAAAAAAAAAAAAAAAAATAACATATTATTCTTGAAAATAAAGTATACCCAAAGGGAAGTGGCTACAGGTTAGTTGTTCCCAGGTTTCGTCTGCTGGGGAATCGGCGGACTAATACAAACAAGATGGCAGCCGTTTGTTTTGGCACTAGTTTTGAAAACCTGTGTAGTGTTAGAAAACCCAAAAAACTAAAAAAACGGTAGGGGGGACCCTATTGGGAACCGGGGTTTTTTGGTGGGTGGAGGGAGAACACACGAGTTTTGGTTATAAGCTAATGAAAACGGTAAGGGGGGACCTATTGGGAAACCGGGGGTTTTTTTGGGTGGGTGGGGGGGGGGGGGGGGAGACAGACAACGACAATGAACACGGAAAACCACGAAACCCTAGCAGACGAAACCAGTGGCCAACTAAACTGTAGCAACTCCCTCTACATTCGTTCCCCGTTCGGTTAGGCTAACCAAACTGTTCCCCATACTCAAGTTTAGTTGGCCAGGTTTAACGTCTACTAGTTGGTTGGTTCATGAGATGAGTAGCCTAGGTAATGAAACTGTCCTCCTACTCTACATTCGTTCCGTGTTCGGTCATGCTAACTAAACTGTCCCCCTTACTCAGTTTAGTTGGCCAAGGTTATCGCCTACTAGTTAATTGGTTCATGAGATGTGTGGCCTAGGTTACTAAACTGTTCCCCTACTCAACATTCGTAGACCGAACATATGGGCTATTAGCCTAATAGAATGTTCATGCATGAAATGCGGTACCTGGCCAACTGAACTGATCGTAACCAAACTAACCAACCTAACCAAACTTAGGCCGCGTGCCCTTACCTGGCCAGGGGGCGAACACCCATCTTAATATGGTAACAGTGATTGCGACCTGACCAAAGGAACCGACCTAACCGGACTTAGGGCATGTGCCCTTACCTGGCCGGGGGGCTTTGCCCCCTGGACCCCCCCTGTATGGTATGAACAAAGTGATTGTAACCTAACCAAACGAACCACCCTAACCTATGGCAAGTTCTGTAAGCAAGCATTGTAATGCTACAATTTTAGCGATCATTTCATTAACACTTAATATTTGCTAGAATACATGGATTAAAGTCACGTCCGAGTTCATAGTTCGAACGCGTGGACTGCTAGCGCACGTGAATGTTCGGATACGGTGGAGCAGCCCTGACTTCCGTTTACCAATAAAAACACTCATGCTATATATTACCTACTTGGTTTCAACCTTAACAAATGAACATATCTTACAGATACATCGATTAACTGACCTTAATATTGGAGGCGTCAAATCCGTGCTCAGCCCGAGTTCCCCCAAGAAATAAAGTCAAGCTTAGAGTTGGAAATCGGAATCATCAGAGTCTTTGGGGCACACGAATCTTTTCTTTCTGGCTGGGATCATTCATCATGGCAAAGAATCACAAGGTCCGGTATAGTAACTGGAATGGCGGCGGCAAATTGCATGTGCGCGGGATACGACGTGGAAGAAACAGACATGATGAATGTTTATATGCTGACACAAAGGAACTTACTGAGGTCGAATCATGGACTTGGGGCAGGGTCGGGTCAGGGAACTACTTACCTCGCGGAGCGATTAAGGGCCGTGCAGAAAAAAAAGGGGGGGGGGGGGGGGGGGGGGGGGGGGGGGGGGGGGGGGGGTGTTGCGCGGCCTGGCCAAGGGTATCGTCACGGTAAAGGTGGTAGAAATGAATAAAAGGGCCTAGCATACAATCAACATTCAGTAAGATTCTTATAAAAACTGATAATAAATAATGGAGCTCCTACACAGAAGATGGCGGCCGTTTGTTTTGGCGAAAGTTTTGAAAGTCTGACTGGTCAAAGCATGTTTGGGCAGGGTGATCGTCAGGTCTGTGAACTACTTTCCGTGGCAGAGTGATTATGGACCGGGCAAAATGGTGTTATGCGGCCTGGGCAACTAAACTGTCAACTACAGTTTAGTTGCCCCCGGGTTTCGTCTGCTGGGGAATCGGCTGACTAATACAAACAAGATGGCAGCCGTTTGTTTTTGGCGAAAGTTTTGAAAGTCTGACTGGTCGAAGCATGTTCGGGCAGGGTGACCGTCGGGTCCGTGAACTACTTACCGTGGCGGAGTGATTATGGATCGGGCAAAATGGTGTTACGCGGCCTGGGCAACTAAACTGTAAACTACCCCCCAAAAGCACAGTTAGTGCCTGTTGTACCTTACCTTGTAAGAGAGCTACTGCAGGAGAATACTGCCTCTGGTCGGTGCTCATCTTACATAGTAGAAGGCTTGGAATATGACCAATGGGTGCCTCTACATGGAGTGGAAGATCCTCGTAGTCATGGTGTTCACCGCTAACTCAATGAAGATACAACAAAATATTGCCCTTGCCCTGGGCTAAGACCAGAAATAACCAACATGAAAAAACTGTCACCTACACCAAAATAAAACCCACCCTTTCCCACCAAAACTAACACTAAAATGACTGGTGAGTACTCCAGGTACATTGTACCCATAGACTTCCCTTTAACTCGTCAACCTTGGTACAAGGCAAAACATAGGCTAACAGAGGGAGTAACCCCCTATGTCGTTTCTCCCAACACCATGCCAGCTATCGAAAGTGGACCGAGAGACTTACAATATTCAAGCACTGTCTCGATTTCTTTCAAATAATGCGTAGCAAACATAGATTTAGACCTCCAAAAGGTACTTTGGAGGATAGCGGATAGCGACAAGTTGTGTCAAAAAGCGAGGGAAGTCGCTACCGCTCTAACTTAGCGCTTTCACTCTCAGTAAAGGAAACACTGCATCGTTAGCTTGAGAATGTGCTTCGACAATTTACTCTCTCAGGAAAAAGGAAATAGCGTTTTTTTGAAAGGGGATGAGAGGGATTTTTAACAGAGCACCACAAACGATTCGACTACCTCTAATCTTCTCTGTTCTGCGGAGGTAATATCTTAATGCCCGCACGGGACATAAGAGTCGTTCTTCTTCTTCCTGGCCTATCAAGTCTGTCAGGTTTTTGAGAACAAAGTTACGTGGCCACGGATTAGAAAGGTTTTAATTTTTCGCGAGAAAATTGAGCTCCACGGAGCAAACTGCGTCGCCTTGAGAAAATCCCACTTTTTTGTCCATCGCGTGTAGCTCGCTAACTCGTCTAGCTGATGCCAATGCAACTAAAAATAACATCATCTTGGTGAGATTCCTCATAGACGAAGAAAGTAACGGTTCAAAGGGAGGACCCGAAAGCCGTTTAAGAACTATATCGAGATTCCATGCTATCGAGCCCTTTGACGATTTGGAAGTCTCGAACAATTTAATTAGATCGGAAAGATCACTATTCGTGGATAGGTCTAGTCCTCTGTTTAAAAACTGAAGCCAGCATTGCTCTGTATCCCCTAATAGTCGAAGGCGCCAAACACTTAACGTCCCTT
>NC_087211.1:56963122-56983122 GCF_015104395.2 Macrobrachium nipponense
AAGGCAGTGGAGAAGGAGAAGACGCATCATGCGACCGACCCCTTAATGTAGGGATAACGGTAGGAAAGAAGAAGATCCTTAATCCTTCACTTCAGGAACAGTAACCAATCAAGACAAGGTATGGCAAGAGTAGAATTTAGGGTATGCATGCTGAATGATACAATGAAATAGATATAGCCCATTATATAGCAGAGGACTAAATAAAGTATACAATGACAGTCTAAAGGAATTGAATCGAATATAGAACTTAGGCCAAAAGCCAAGCACTGGGACCTATGAGGATATTCAGCGCTGAAACGTAAATTGACAGTAAAAGGTTTGAAAGGTGTAACAGGAGGAAAACCTCAAAGCAGTTGCACTATGAATCAGTTCTTAGGAGAGGATGGAAAGTAAGATGGGAGAAAGAGAATATATTAGGAGGTACAGTAAAGGGAACGAAAGGGGTTACAGGTTAGGGTTAAAGGGCTTGCAAACAAATCAAAGGTAATGCCTACAGTGCACCGTATGAGGTGTTACTGACTGCAAACAACTTCAAGTAATGCCTACAGTGCACCGTATGAGGTGTACTGACGGCACCACCTTCCTTACGGGGTCAGTCTAAAGGAAGTAATACGTAGTTTTAGGAGGTGTGGTAAAGGAGAGTAATAATAATTTACCTCCAGGTGCTCAGCATATTCTTTGTGACTACTCAGCCACACTAGGGGTGCAGTAACGGGACATGTTTTTTTTTTTTTTTTTTTTTTTTTTTTTTTTTGTTTTTTTTTTTTTTTTTTTTTTTTTTTTTTTTTACTAAGAGTATAGTGACACAGAATATTCTTATATCATTTACTAACATTCTTCGTCCCAGTATTATCACTGAGGACTTACAGAATGTTGTGAGCTCTAAATTATCACAAGGATTATCCCCAAATTTTTCTTCTTGTTTATTTTTAAGAATCATACAGCAAAGCAGAGTTGAGATATCTAACATATTCTTGACTTTAGGAAAACGGCTCCCTAGATTAGTCTTAATAGTATACGTCATAAGAAACTGTGATATATTTAATTTGTAACAGTTGAGAAAATTTATTACTCTTCAAAAGTAAACCTGATTGGTTGGAAAGAACATTGTCACATCTTACCACTTCCTCGTCCTTGAAGGGGGATAATGCTGTCAGTGGACCTCATGCGGCACACTGTAGGCATTACTTAAGGTTCTTTGCAGCGTCCCTTCGGCCCCTAGCTGCAACCACTTTCGTTCCTTTTACGGTACCTCCTTTCATATTCTCTTTCTTCTTCTTACTTTCCACCCTCTCCTAATACTTGATTCAAAGTGCAACTGCTTTGAGGTTTTCCTCCTGTCACACCTTTCAAACCTTTTACTGTCAATTTCCATTTCAGCGCTTTTGGCCTAAATTCCATATTCAACTCAACTCAACCACTTCCTCGTGTCTTTGCACTGTTGCCATAAGGAAGAGAACAAACTGCGTGTTTTCCACGTTGAAATTAGTTTATATTCATCAGGAAAACGTGAATTTGCCTCTGTATCCTTTGTCACTCCTACAGCTTATATTGAGGTCTATAATCCATCCTTGGTTTGGTTTGGTTACATAGGGCAAAGGGTAATGCTAATTCATAACATGCATATTACATTTGACTGATATTACGTGGTTACTCCCTCATTTTGCGTGGTTGTAATGAGTCATAAGTTCCCTCAATATTGTGTATGCTGTAATTATGATCTTTTCAATGGTTTTTGGAACGCAAGGTCATAGTTACGTTACCAAGCGTTGTTGAAGCTGGTAACAAATATCAGCGTCTAGTGCAAGCAGCAATGGGCAGGATGAGGCTTAAAGCAAATAAAGTGAGACGAAGGTGCATCTAGTACATTTTTTAAAGAAAAAATCATTGGTAGAAGATAACTTTCTAATGTGGAATTGAAATTTCTTCCGTTTCACGATAATTACCTGTGTTCACATGTAACACCTTAGTGGCGTGATCGGTATGGTCTTGGCCTGCCACCTCGGTGGTAGCGAGTTTGATTCTCGGGTATTCCACTGAGGAGTTAGAGATGTGTATTTCTGGTGATAGAAGTTCATTCTCGACGTGGTTCGGAAGTCATGTAAAGCCGTTGGTCCCGTTGCTGAATAACCACTGGTTCCATGCAGCGTAAAAATGCCATACAAACAAACAAACAAACATGTAGTTTTCCGTGCTATAGTTGAATGCTGATTTTTTTTTTTTATTTATCTGTAGTATGGTACATTTTGTTTTATGTGAATATTATATATATAATTTCCTTAAGCACTTTTGCATTTCGAAAGGTCTGTGAAGCTTTCATCTGAAATTTTTAAAAAGCCAAATACTCAAGTCTTTAAGCATGACCATCGCAGAAGGCCTTAAATATGGAACCATGATGATGGATTTTTTCTTTTTTTTAAGATTTAAGTTATTTAATTTTCTTGGGCTTCATAAGAATTAACGGTAACATCATTTCCATTAGTGGTTCACTATGGAAGTCAAGGAAAACTAAGTATTGTTACCCTTTTTAGGATTTATCGTTCACAGTCAAATGAAATTGAAATAATCTCTCAAAGAATTTTTAGTTGACTCATATTTGTGCAGTTGGGGAAATAAATTAATTTAATATTGTTCTTGTTATTTTATTTGGAAACTGAATTACCGGCTTCTGGAAATTGAAGACGAATGAACATACTGCAAATAAGCCCTTCCCACTTCCTGACGTAAGATTCGTTCTGTCAGTTTTTCTGTTTGTTAGTTTCCTCTTATGGAAATTTTTGATATATATATTTTTTTTAACTTATTTTGTATTTGCGAGATTTGATTAGTCGAAATACAGGTGACCCACAGCATTTCTTGAAAAAAATTAAAAGAAAAAAAGATGATAATAATAGAAGTTTGGAACCATCGTCTACTGTTACTGAGTCCCGGATTTCTCTCAGTTGGCGGCTTGGCGCTTGGCGCTTGGTTGGCACTTGGCGCTGTTCAGTTACAGCTGAACCAAAGAGTCAGAGTAACGTTACAGGCTCTGTGCTGTGAAAATCCAGGATGTAGAGATAGGCCATTACGTGTGTGCTTGAAGTGTTAAGGAAGAACCCGTGCCGATTATAGTTCAGTTTGGTTATCTATAATGAATACAGTAAAAACCTAACTAACAAGATGGTCGAAAATACGTTCCTGCTCCCAAGATACTACCACCGTAGTGTCAAGCATGCCAAGAACTCTTGTAACTTCAAATCCATTATTATTGTTCTGGTAAGTAACAGAATGCTCTAAGCCCATTCTTACTTGTTTCTGTGACAAACGGTTGTTGACTGGAAAGGTTCAAGTGATGTACTTAATTGGCATGGTTCTGTTAGCCTTATTTTCTAGTTTGCTACCGCATAAAGATTCAGTAAGTATGGAAGCTCGTCTGACTCTTGGAAAGTATGAAGATCATCCAACATATCTGGTATAAGGTGAGGTAGATCTAGGTAATAACTCCGCGTCCGGTATTTCTTTGGAAATTACAGTTTCCTAAAGTATTTGTGTTGCTTATTAAGAATTTACCGTTATTTTTGCGGGATCGACTGTAATTAACTCCCAGGGGCTAGTACTAAACGGCGAAATACATTTGACGCCCCAATCCCCGAGTGGCTGTCGTATTCGCGGGAGCCTTCCTTGCAGTCTGTGCCAAGGTATATATACCTTGGTCTATATACCTTGGTCTGTGCATAGTTATTTCTTAGAATTACCGTGCACATTAATTTATTTTATTTGTGAAGCTAGTCTCCTGTGCTATAACCAGCACACTGGTTGAATCCAAAGTCGAAGTTATATGAAGCACTTTTTGTGTTGAAAAATGGCAAGTTATTTTCCATCTCCTGCCAGCCACACAACCATTGGTAATTCTTACCGTCTGCTCCGCCAGCAAGTATCAAATTTAAGTACTTTCACTAAAAAGAGGGAAGTCCAAGGTTTCGTTTGATATATAAATCTAAGTGGCGCTAGGTCTAGAAGTTGTTTAAAAATCAAAATTAAATTTGACCCACCTGAAAAAAAATAAGTCCCTCGACTTCATAACACTCAAATTCCTTTTCAGACTGAGCTCTCGTTTGTTCGTTTGTACGTTAAAAACATAGATTATGTCATTATTACATCATCGACTGTATTCTACGCGGCAAGACCACACCCAAACGTCATAGTTTTTAACCAATGATGATTATCTACATTTTACTTGGGACTACCATTTTAACAAAGCTAGAATCACGTCACTTGAATACCCAATCAGGTGACAGTTTTACTAGGAAACTAACACTTTTCGACACTTTTCGCACAATTTCCACCGCTAATTTTTCAGTCTTTTGAGAGCCATGGAGGCGTGTGAACCTTCAACTTCTGGTGCGGTTTCTCATTTACCATCTACTTTGACATCAATTTATGTGGATTTTCTCCCAAGTTCTTGTCTCAATTGCTTTCCTGTAGAAAGTAGGGACAAAGTGACACTTTTAACAGTGATAAGGGATTATATAGAGCCCGGCACTACCATCATTTCCAACTGTTGGAAGGCATACGATTGACTGGAGAGATTTCTTCATTGAAGAGTCAACCACTCCTTGAACTTCGTGGACCTGCACACTGTAGCTCATACTAATACTATTGAGAGGCGGTGGCAAGATTTGAAGAATCTGTCGCCTAAATACGGTCGTCGAAAGGATCAGTTTGTTGGATACTTGGCTCTTGCCCCCCCCACCCGCTAGGTAAGGATACGGCTACTAGGTTAGGTTAGGTGGTTTGTTTAGGTTAGCTGGTGGCCTTGTTTATTGCTAATTGTACATGTGCCATTATTCGTATGTTATAACGGATTCTTTAATTTATTCCCCGCCCAAAATCCCTGATTTCCCACTGGGGGTCCCCCAAGATTGGAAAGGTTAACAAATAGGGTAAAAATACTGTTCCCCATAAAAAAATGGTCAGCTTTAGATAAAGCACTAAAAAATTAATAAAAAAAATATTATCAAAATTATTAGAGACGGAGCTATTGTATAGAATTACCTGATATGCATTCACCGTCAGTGACTTGTCGTCTCGTCTAGTGATTGGTTGATTTAGTAAATTTAGTGATGACAAGGACAACTTTTAGAGGTCCATGATATGTGATGCGCAGACAACAACTGATGCTTCGTTAGCAACGTTGAATCTTTGCAGTAAATAAATAGTGAATAAACATATATACCGAAACTTTGGGTCTCCTGTATAACAATTTTAATTAAAGGTGCATCAAACATCAGAAGTTTGAATCTTCAAAAGGATCTACCAAATATTAGAATAATTGTCAGGGAGAATTTGTTCATTAATGACCCATTTGTTTATGCATTCAATTCTGGATTGAATTAATTTGAGGTAGATCAGTTTGTCATTAGGTTGATATGTGACAAGATGGGCTGGTATATTTACACAGCTTAGAGAGGTAATCCACGTTTCGTTAACCTGAAGGAACGCGTACCTTGCAACCACCTTGTGTTTGTTAATGAGTACGAATGTCGACCAATGGGCGCTATTACCATGAGATTCATTTTTTTAGACCCTCCTGTCAGGTTTCGGTGGTTCTTCAGACAAGTATTTTGTCAGTTCATAGTTTTCTTGAATAACTTGTTCTTGTGTCGTAATTTTGTATATGTCTACAGTGTTTTCATAGCCATTGCCCTCCATTTTACTGTGATTTTTGGGGGGAAGCTAATTGAGCATTCAGGATACTGCCAGTTCATAGGTTCCTTTGCTGTATCTTCACTCCTTTTATACAATGGTTGTCCGTGCTCTCCCTCGGATATAATGCTAGTGAAATATAGAGGTGCAACCATAGACCCCATTCTGGGGCCCTTTGCACCCCTGGTATAAGTTGAAAATTTGGAATAACATAACGAAAGGCTTGCGTCACTCCTAATTAAAGCTGATCAAAGGTCTGGTGTTTAGCTGAGGGAAAAAACTGTTGATCCCTGGCGTTAGTAGCAGATTTTTATGCAGGTTTTATACCAGCTAATTTTAAGGTCATTTGTCAGAGATCTCGGGCTGTTCAGGTATCAGGAAAACATGACTGTTGAAAGTTAGGAATATTTTTATTTTTTATTTTTAAGTAAAAAATAAAATCGTACTATTTGGCAGTAAACTTTCGTCTTTTACAGATGGTGAGTGATGGCGATTTCCTGAGAGTTTAAGCTGACTGACAGCTTTTAATTGCCTGAAAGTAATTGATTAACAAGCGAAACAAGGAGCGGAAGTTTTCCCTGGTGGAAGTTCTTTGAGGAGGCGAGCTCATTTTCCGTGTTCCTTGAAATCAGTTAACATACTGAATGATGTTCTGGAAATATAAAGTTTATATATAAAAATCTCCCGTTAGTATATGTAATTTTAATTCTTAAGGTAATGTAGCCATTACCTTAAGTGTTCGGTTAAATAGTTAGATAGTTGACAGTCGTAGGATTTGATATTAAGATATTGAATGTGTTGTTTTCCCTCAGTTGTTTTCGATGATCTATAATAAAGGTGGTTTTCTCTAATATGTCTATAGATTATGTATGATTTACTTACAAGGTATCTATTCTAGAGACATTTAATGTCCTTAGTATGAATGGCTCTAGTTCCGATATATTTTTTAGTAGTGACGTTTTCAATAATCCCAAGGTTCTCTTAAGCTTCAGATGCTTAGATTTTTATTTCCCCTCGATTATTTGCACTTTGGTATTTTTTTCAAAAGAAAACTTAATGAAAAAATTTACATATATATTGGACCCTGCAGGCTAGGTCTCCTTCTTAAGTAGGAAATTTTTCTTGGTCAGTGATAATTATTAAGAATTTGAAATTGATTATTATCAAATGTAACCAAAGAGAGTAATGGTATTTTCACTTTCAGAAACTAGGCCAGTGACTGTAGGGAGTGGAACTGGTCATCTAGCCAAGGACTTTTTCCGGAGGATCGACATTTGCAAATACAAACTCCCTATAAAGATGGATTATTAGCAAGTGGATGAAAGAACTGTCAACCTCAGTTGCTTCAGGAATCAACTTTAGGAATATCTCTCTCCAGCTACAAAATTATCAAAAGTGCGTGCCTGGTAGTAGTTATGGGATTATAATGGATGACAAACTTGATTTGAATGTTGTAAAAGTGGCCAATTTTATTAGGTACACAATGTTCATAATTTCAAAGTTTTCAGATGTTGAAGCGTCAAGTACCAAGGATGTCCTAAAATTTTAATGCTTTTTCTTAATGAAATATGTCGATTTATATCACAATTCGTTAAATTTAGCTTACGTTAAGTGTTCAGATAATTGAAGACTAATCTTAGAGTAGGTCCAAATAAGGTGTTAGTGTTTGGTAATTTTGATACTGAGAACAAATCTAGAAAAAATTTTGATACTGAGAACAAATCTAGAAAAAGACTCGGATCAGTTGTAGAAATTCAGGGAGAAAGAGACGTTGAAATTTAATTGGAGTCAGAGGCAGTCTTGGCTGTACAAGAAAATTAGGAAAAAGACTTGAACAGTTGTAGAAACTTAAGGCCTGTCCATACGACCGGGCCTGATCGGCGGACCTCCCCTCTAACGGGCACACTTGACGGGCAAACCGTCAAATTGCCCGATAGGTCTTGTAGCAAAATCACCATGGTGGTGCCCGATGGCTTGAGCTTCGACCCTGGCAGACATACGTTAACCATATACATTTCTTTTACTGAGCCATTCTTTGCACCATATTCTCTTCTTTTTCATCACATACAAAGCAGTTATCATGCTACACAATATCTTTGTCTTTGCGGTAGGCACCATGTTTAGCGTACCGCACTGAACACACTACTGGCATCGTCGGGCACGCCCACCTCTCCATCGCCTCACCCGTGTGGACAACATTCATGGGTAAGCCCTACAGAATTTGCCCGTCAACCCCGGAGCACGCCGATCAGGCCCGCTCGTGTGGACAGGCCTTTAGGTAGCGAAAGAGACTTGAAGGCCAGCTAGAGTTAGAGGAATGTTTACCACGAAAAGCATCTTTTTCTTGTCTTATTTCCCGTTTTTACTTGACATAATTTATAAGGAAATCCATTGCCTCGATCGAGCAGGCAAACAGTAGGGGACCAATTTTAACATAAAAAACCTGCCACAATTGTTTAATTCAGTAGAATATCTTGTAAAAAGCAAATGAAAAGGCGGGAAACTTGTATAAGGAATTTTAGAGGGTTTATGATCTAATCAAATGTGCCTTTTGGAAAAGATATGACTGTTTTCGAAATGTTTTTTAGTTCAAAGCTAAAGTAGGGTTGAACATCTAACCACACGACATGTCATGCTTAATTAAAATAGATTCTTCTTAGCCTTTAGTTTGTTGAGGTACTTAATTTGGTATTATGGATTCATTATAAATTATGTCAAGTAAAAACGGGAAATAAGACAAGAAAAAGATGCTTTTCGTGGTAAACATTCCTCTAACTCTAGCTAGCCTTCAAGTCTCTTTCGCTACCTAAGTTTCTACAACTGTTTCAGTCTTTTTCCTAATTTTCTTGTACAGCCAAGACTGCCTCTGACTCCAATTAAATTTCAACGTCAATTTCGCCCTGAATTTCTACAACTGATTCGAGTCTTTTTCTAGATTTGTTCTCAGTATTAAAATTACCAAACACACACGGCTTCTCGGTGAGATTTTGAGTTTTCCTCATGGTAGTTAAATAAACCACCCCTTCAACTCTCTCTCTCTCTCTCTCTCTCTCTCTCTCTCTCTCTCTCTCTCTCTAGGTTAGAACAACTGATTTTTATTTAGAATTTTCTCTCCGTCTCTCAGTGAGATTTTGAGTTTTCTTCAAGGTAGTTATATAAACCACCCCTTCAACTCTCTCTCTCTCAGGTTTAGAGCAACTGATATTTATTTAGAATTTTCTCTCCGTCTCTTAGTGAGATTTTGAGTTTTCATCAAGGTAGTTATATAAACCACCCCTTTAACTCTCTCTCTCTCTCTCAGGTTTAGAGCAACTGATTTTTATTTAGAATTTTATCTCCGTCTCTGTGAGATTTTGAGTTTTCCTCAAGGTAGTTATATAAACCACCCTCTCTCTCTTTAACTCTGTGTATGTGTGTGTTAAATTTAGATCCCTAACTCCTGGCATTGTTGTTCGAGCTTTATATTGTTAAGTTGGAATTCCTTACTTATACTTTCTCTCTCTCTCTCTCTCTCTCTCTCTCTCTCTCTCTCACACACTCTCTCTCTCTCAACACACACACACACACACACACACACACACACTTTCTCTCTCTCTCTCTCACTCCATTCGAAAGTACTCGTAACTTTGGCGGCGAAATTTATAATCGTCAAACTTCTAGCCCCTCAATAGTTCGCAACTTTTAAAAAGTTCCCGATTGCACAGAATCCAAACTACTGCCTTAAGCAGAATAGACGGACTTAAGAAGGGTAGTTTCAGAGTTTCTTTAGTCTCCGAATTTCGAATTTTACATCCTGCTCTCTGCTTATTTGAATGATCGAAGTATGTGCATTTTTATCACGACGATTTTTGTGTGTATTTTTTGGTTATAGAAGTTCACTCTTGACGTGGTTTGGAAGTCACGTAAAGCAGTTGGTCCCGTTGCTGAATAACGACTGGTTCCATGCAACGTAAAAACACCATACATACATACACACAAACAAACAAACAACGATTTTTGTGAACTTTTGAATTAGTTCATATGTCAGATTGTTCATATATTTTTTGTTGGTTTGCTTTCGTTTTATTCGTCATTCGATTAGTTTAGTTAGGATTTGAACTGTACTTGCGATCATTTTAGGCACTCATATTTTCGAGAATTTCCGAGTCGTTCAAGTAATAATGGTTACATACAGTCATTTAGGTACAGAGGTTCATTCGAGTAGTCTTAGGGACTGAATGAGGAAAGTAATTGTGAAAAGTTTGAATAGTTTTAAGACTTTTGGTAAAATATTGAACATTTCACCGGTAGTGGTTCAGGTATCTTACAGAGGATGTCTTTTGCTGTACTCCTAGGTAGTATTAGTAGTTGAAAATTTAATGTTTACCAAAGTATGATGAATTAGTCATTATTTGCGGGAAATGGAAATGTCGAAGTACGCAGCAGCTGTTACTCTGGACAACCAATAATTGTAATATTTTGTTGAAATATTAATTGAACATGTACTATTAATTACTGCTACAAACATCTTTTTGATATTGATGATGTCATGTCTATTTTTGTGATATAGCACATATTTTATTCAAATTGGTCTCAAATAACAAATGACTTTGCATATTTTCATATTGCTTTCATATTGCAAGAAATTGATATGCAATGTTGATTTGGACAGCGTGTGTAAGGGTTGGTAATTTTTTGCCAATATTTTGCCAGCTGGATTTGTTTCCTCTATCATTCAGTGCATGTAAGTACATGTGCCATAAATATGGTTTATAAAGCTCACCAAGAGTCTATCTGAAAAGAATACTTTGGGGGTAAGACATCACTGGCATCAAAGGGGTTGGGATTGAGAGAGGGGGTGACATGTAAGAATAACTGAAAACAACAGATATTAGCTAATGTCAAATCCATAGTTTTTAAGGTCGCTGAGATGAATAGTGACACAATCGATGCCCTTGAAGTCCCAAGTTCAGCCCCGGTAGTGGGTGGGCGCAGGTAGGGGGTTGGATTGAAGCAACTTTTTAACAGGAAAAGGCGAGAGTGCGAGGGAGAGGAAGTGAAAGAGTAGAGGGAGTGTTAGGGAGGAAAAAAAGGGGGGAGAGTAGGGGGTGTCGTAGGGAGGAGAGAGTGATGGGGGGGCGGCTTTGGTATTAGGGGGGAGAAAGAGGGAAAGAGTGAGGGAGAGGAAAGAGAGAGTAGAGGGGATGTTAAGGAGAGAGAGAGAGAGAGGGAGAATGTTATGGCGTATTAGGCTGACTTTATTAAGAGGAGAAAGCATCCAAAACTGAGCACGGATGTCTTTCGTGGGGAAGGCCTGTTTGCTAATAAGTCGAAAATCTTGTTTACATTGCCTTTCAGTCTTCAGGTTTAATGCATTTACGGTAAACAATGTTTACTGAAGTGAACAAGTCTCTCGCCACAGTGATAAAGTCTTATTAAACGTCTTTTCAGAGTCCTAAAAAGACTATTGGTGAGCTAAGTATTACCAACAATTGTCTTCTACTTTTCATTCACAATATTCAATGAGCAAATACTGAGTACTTATACAGAATGTCGATAGGAAATTACTAACTCTAATCGTGCATGGTTTATCACAGAACTTAATGTATTCAGAACTGGTTCTAGACAGCCAACGACTGTTAGGAAATTTTTGTATTGCATGGAAGGTATATTCAGTGTTGAATCAAGATAGTATCCGTTAACGGCAGGATGGTTCCCTAATAAATTGCATGTTGGTGGCAGATTGTCTCCTTTTTATCCTGTTTAAGCATAAACAAAATATCAAGGACAAATACGACACTAACTTGCATTTTATTAGCGAACCCACCTGCCGTTAACAGAGACTTTCTTGATTCAACATTGAATATATCTTCCATGTAATATAAAAATATCCTAACAGTCGTTGGCTGTCTAGGATCAGTTTTGAATACATTTTCTGTGATAAACCAAGCACAAGCAGTTTAGCAATTTCCTATCGACATCTGCAGAAGTACTTAGATTTGCTCGTTGATTATTGCGAATCAAAAATTAAAATACAATTATTGGTTACCAGGGATAATAATGGCTACTCACTTCGATATTTTCATGTAACCTGAATTATTAAGTTAGCCATCATTCTTGGCAAACATTTGAACAATTATTACAGCTATCACTGCCTTCAACTGGATTAATCATCTGTGAAGTATTTAGATACTTGTAAAGAAGAAGAAGAAACTACTACTGCATTAAGCAGGATACTGAGGTTTCTAAACATAAAATTGTAAGGTAAAGAAATAAATAAATATGAGAAGTCGCTTGGTTTTATTGTCTAAGAAAACTACAATTTCTAATTGTACCTCTACGTACCATATGCCCGGGCCTGGGCCACGAGGCCTCCAAACCGGT
Organism: Macrobrachium nipponense; assembly: GCF_015104395.2. Classification (NCBI taxonomy): domain Eukaryota; kingdom Metazoa; phylum Arthropoda; class Malacostraca; order Decapoda; family Palaemonidae; genus Macrobrachium; species Macrobrachium nipponense. The sequence continues at coordinate 56,975,171 of NC_087211.1, forward strand.
GGTTTTCGGGATCCCAGAATATATTTCGCAGAGAAAAGATTCAGCTGAGGTGGATATTCTCCTACAACAACGCTTCTCAGGAGTCGAGGCTGTGGTAATGTTACTCAGGAGTTTCTTGAGTGTTTCTGGAATCACCTGTTGAAAGAATGAAGCTTGTTTTCCTTTGTGTAAGTAAGGCTCAGATTAACACGTGGGAGGAAGCGATTTTCACCCCTACAGCTCCCATAGCGACTACGTGGTCGGTTTGGGTGGACAGGTTCAAAAGCCGGCTGAAGAACAAAGCCAAGTGCTCCGGTTGTTCATGAGAAAGGCAAGGGTAGGATAACGATTGTTACCCACGGCACTTTAAGAATACACTTATTTCGTAAGGTATCAGCTATATTAAAATCTGGCTTAAATATTCTGATTAGAGAAAAGGGACAGGGAAAACAAAATAGAACACAAAGACAATCCAAATGTTGGAGAAACAAATCCAGTTATGTAAATGTACATATATTTAAATTTAAAAACAGCAAGGATAGCTTTCGGGAATCTGTTCGGTTGATAAGGGGAACCCAAGTACAGCGGAGGTCAGACGGAGAAGAGATTATCGGTGACTTACCTTCCAGAGTGGGCCACAATTCACCCCACGCCGACACAACATTCCCACCTGACCCTTTTAAGTGACCCGTGGCCCTGGCCGACAACCACAACTTAGTATTGCGGAAGTATACGTTCAGGACAGTAGGACAGTGATGGGAAAGTGCTTTATTAACAATGCCAAATTCATGTTCTGTGTATGGTTGCTCAAATAGCAAGAGGAAGACAAAAGGAAATGGAATCAGATATTTTCGTTTTCCAAAAGACAAAATTGATTGTGATGAGTGGGTAAAGGCGTTGCCGTGCTGATGCAATTAATATCAAATATGCTCTTGTGTGTTAAGTGCATTTCAGCCACAAGGACTACAATGAAGGAATATCAAGAGACAGCCCTAAGAATATGAGAGCGCTGAAGAAAGACGCTATTCCTCCTTTGTTTTTACTAAAAGGTGAGTTAATTGTTGCAAAGCACGTCATGTGTGATATTGAAACAGAATTTAACAATGTAATTAAGGAACTGAAAAGGAATGTATATATACAATTACTGTTGGCATGTCGTAATATGCAAGCACAATACTTTTTGTAATGCAAGGTCCCTTTGATGATGTTGCAGTGGAAGCGCTAACAGTGTCTCCACAGGCGACAGATAGGAGGTCAAAGAAACGTCTTTACAATCCTACGGTGCAAGATCATCTTCGTGATGGAAAGCCAACGGTTACTTCAGAGCAAGAGGATTCTAATGAAATAATTGAATTAGAATTAGAAAATATAGAGAAACCCTGTGCAACAGAAAATGGCAATCAGGAGTTCGAAAAAGTTGCAAAAACTAAGAACTGAATTAAAAGAAGTGAAAGAAGAAAATGCCAAATTAAAGATATTGGAAAAAGACTTGCAAAATCTAGGGAAGGAATTACAAGAAGTGCAGAAAGAAAATGCCAAATTAAAAGAATATATAACTCAGTTGGATGATAATGTTGTGCTAATTATCAGAAATGTTGTGCTAAAAAGAACTGAAATTATTTTAGAGCCATTTTTTAGTAAAGCACAGACTAAAGCCATTGTAACAAAGAAGAAAGTGAGGAAATGGAGCAGTGAAGATATTGCTTCTGCTTTAACTTTAAGAAGTATAAGTGCTAAGGCTTATAAATACCTGCGACTTAAAAAAGGATTCCCATTGCCATGTGAAACCACATTGAAAGAAAGAGCTCGTAATTCTTATTGCGAGCCAGGGAATTTGACAAGTGTATTAGCATTATTACGAGCTAAATCTGAAACTTTTACAATTAATGAAAGACTTGCTGTGCTAAGTTTGGATGAAATGTCTATTATAGATGAATATTGTATCGACAAAGGTATGGATGCATTATATGAGCCTCATGACAAAGCTTTAGTATTCATGCTACGAGGATTAATTGGAAAATGGAGACAACCAGTTTATTTCAACTCCGGCCAGACAGATTTAAAAACACTGCTATTAGAAATCATAGTACATACAGAAGCCGAGGGTTATCCAGTTGTTGTAATTGTGAGTGACATGGAGTAACACAACCTTCGTATGTGGAGGGAATTAGGCATAGAACCTGTCAAGAACAAAATTTCGTTCAAAAACCCTAGTGCAGAGAGGGAAATATATGTTTTTGCAGATGTTCCCCATTTAGTAAAGCTAGTTCGAAATAATTTCCTTGATTCAGGATTTTATTTGGGTAATGACTATATATCTGACGAAAACATTCGTGAAATGGTAATGAAACAGCCAACAGAATATGGGTTAGCTTACAAAATTCATAATCATCTAACTGTTAATGGACATCAGAGGCAGCGTGTTAAATTTGCTGCTCAGTTGCTCTCATCGTCTTGTGCAAATGCTTAGGGGACCATTAGTATCCAGCAACTGGAAGCCTACCTCAGATTTTATAACACTCATTAATGACTGGCTTGATATTATGAATTCGAATCATATATATGGAGACGTATCTACTAGAAATGCCTTCGGAACAGAAACAGATTCTCAAGTACATACCCTGGAGAAGGTGGTAGAAGTAATGAGTACTTTAAAGGTAAAATCACCGAAGACAAGAGGTCTGTATAAATTTCAGAAGGGGATCATTCTCTCAAGCAAGTCCATTGTTGGCCTTTACAATATGGTTAAAGATCTCTATGGTCTTGACTATATTTTGACACAAAAATTAAATCAGGATTGCCTAGAGCATCTGTTTGGCTGCATCCTAATGCTGTAGAATTTAAGTTCAGGATTAGATCAGTAATTTTAGGTAAGAATGTTAGGATAATAAGTGAAAAAGCAAACTCAGATCCAGAAGGCAATAATGACGATAATATTATGATGTTGAATGATTCTGCCGTTAATATCAAGCACAAGGAGGATAGAGAATTATCATTAGAATTGTATTTGAGCAGTTCTTTATTTAAAGACCTCGATTTTGAGTGCCCTGAAGAGGATATCGAGGATAGCGAAGAAGCATGCAAAGAGAATAGAGACAATGAAAAAACAGCAGCCAGTGTCATTAAAAATGAAGCACTGAAATACATAGAGGGTTATATCTTCAAAAAGTTCTCCTCAAAATGTCCTGAATTAGGAAAAAAAGTGTCCATGTGTACCAGTGACTCATGGGTAGGGATGGTGAGTAGAGGCGGACTGCATTTGCCTTCAGAGGAATTTCTTTCTTAGCTGACCGTGTTGCGAGAGATATTCACCAGCATTCAGGGCAAATCTCTGCGAGGGGCAAAGACTGCATAAAAACTCTGGTTGCAGAACTGGAAAGAGGAGCAACAAATATTCCCGAAGAGGTCATAAAATTCTTTGCTAAAATTTCAATATATTTTAGGATAAGGCATTTGAATAATCAAATAAAGATAAAAAAAAGGCTAAAGAAATTGAAAGTGACAGAAGCAGTGCCAAAAAAAAAAAAATTAAGTTAAATATATAGAAATATATGTGTAAAAAAATTTTTAATTTTTAGAATATATATCCTTTTCATGGTTTGTTTCTTATTCATTATGTAAATATTATTTTCAAATATACAAATTGCAATAAAACCAGTATTTTCTTCAATCCCTGCTTCTTAATGACATCTTAGGTAACTTATGATATGGCTATATACAGTAGTATTATCAATAACATTCATAATTACTACATTAAACAAACGGTAATACCATAAATGCGAGTACTCTTTATGTATGATGGATAAAAAATAAGGTAAATTATTTGATATTATAGCTGTCTCAAAAGAAGTGAAACACTACTCAGAAAAACTTTAAGAAATAAACAAATTCAGTGCAAGGCGACCATCACCCTCACCGCATGGGTACAACCCACCGGTTATAATCCACACCTTTGTTATACTGTATTGGCCTTGGGTCACTCTGAACCCAGACAGCCACACCTAGGGTCTTTCTGGAGATGTGGCCCACGAAATTTGTCTCGGCCGTTTCTCTCCGACTGACCTATACTATTATTGGCCTTGGGGGAACCGAACAGATTCCCGAAAGCTATCCTTGCTGTTTTTATATTTAAATATATGTACATTTACATAACTGTGGATTTGTTTCTCCATTTGAAGACTCGTGCTACTATGAGGATGTTTTAATCCAAGTGTTGTTAGGGCATTTCATAGACAAAAGCAGCAAATATACCTATTGTGAGGGAATCCTGCAAAAAAAGAATAAAAAAAAATGATAACCTCACCTTCTCTGCTTAAGCCAATCTTAGAATATGCTCAAATACTGATGGGGGATTGTCAAAATCCTGTAGGGAAGTCCAGTAACAATCAAAATTCAGATTTTTTTTATACAAATATCATTGAACATTTTCAAATAAAAAAAACTAAAGAAAGGAGATTGTTATTCTCAGTGACGGCACAGTAATTCGACGCTTACTCTAGTTACACCAAGCAGTAACACCCAAATACATTTATACTTGTGTACTACACAACCGCTTTGCCAAACTCCCTGTGAAATCGCCAAGTTATTCAATGAGAAAACCGGTTTGCACAAAGTATATGAAAAAGTTGCGCAAGTACTTGCATGTTTCACTTTACGTTGGTTAACGAATGACAATTATTACACGTGGAAAAAATTGTAATGTAGTCGTAAAACGAGATAGTTTTATGTAATTAAAAAAATTTTACTCAAACGCAAACTAATTACTCAGACTCCGCTACATTTGTTTTAAGATTCGAAAATAAGAAATACTTAAACTTTCTTCAACAAGAAATCAACAAATTTTAACAGCGATTCAAGAGAACTGTCATTATTATAGTGATATATCTAAGAAGTCGTTTTAAAATAGCAAAAGCTTTATTGAGATCACTGAAATGAATATCAAAGTTAAATCAGCAAAGGATATCAGTAATGCACAAGTCAGATTTTGAATACTCACAAAAATACCTCTAGAAATAAACGGTTCTTAAATATCTGGTAACATTCGCAATCCATTACTTCTCTCCTGAACAAAACAGAGATCGTAACTTAGTTCTTTAACTGTATTTGAACTTATCTCCACCTTAATTAGTTACGTGGTCACTATGGGAGCTGTAGTAAGGGTGGAAATGACTTCCCCTCACATGTTAAGCTAATCTGAGCCTTTTGACACAGGAAAACAGGCTTCATTCTTTCAGCAGGTGATCTACTAAGACATCTAGAAACCATAAAAGATCTCACCAAAGACAAGACTCCCGAGAAGCGTCTATGCAGGAGGAGAAAATCCACCTCAGCTGAAACTTTCTTCCGAAATATAATTTCTGGGATCACGAACCCAAGTCTTGGAGGCCTCATGGTCTGGCCATGTGGCACGTGGGAATGCCAATCTTCTCTTCATTTCTTTCCCCCTACATCTGTTGGACAAAGATTTCTGGATTAGTTATGCACAGATTTATACAGCTAAATCTACCAATCTTAAATATAATTGCCCGCCTTTGCTTAACTTTCATTTCACAGCTAAATTTAACAATATCAATATAACTGCTCCCTTTTACTGACTATCATTTATCTCTGTTACATGCAAAAATATGATATTATTACTTTGTTACATTTATGCAGAAACATGATAAACGCCACTTCATACTCGCATTCCAAAGACCTTTTCAAACGAGAGAACGAACCTTTATTTCAAATGTAAAACTCAAACAGTTGGGCTCGAGATGAAAAAGATAAGTTAACGGATAGGAAGCACTGATTACCTACAGCCTTATAATCATGAGGGCAAACGATAACACAATGAAATATAAACGTTGAGACGGAAATTCAGCTGTCCACGTAGTTCCTCCATTAAAAGGGGAATGGATGAAAAATATAACTTTTGGAAAAAAATTCCTCTAAAAAGTGAACTTCAAAATGTTTAACAAATATGGACAAACAAACGATATGCAGACTGGGCGGCTATGTCTGCGAACAAAGTCATCGGACCTAATAGAGAATTGGTTGTGCCAAAGACTCTTGTGGTTAAATATTTACTATAAGTCCGTCGCTTGTTTCATATACTTTATGTAAAATACCTGCCAACTCAGTAATAATAAGTATAATAAACTTAAGGATTTGATATTTTTCAGTTTTTGAGTCTCTTGGAATAATAATCAAGATGAATAAAATTCATGGAAGTCAGATAGTCTGCTAAAAGACGAGTCAAGACCTCTACTCTCCACGAAGAAAGGCAACCATTAATCAAACTCACAACAGAAAGAAATTTAGCAACGCAGACCAAACTCTACCACGAGCCGAATGACTATCAAAGAATTGAGCAACACCTCAGGACACCTCAAGGTTAAAGGTAAACCTGAATGTTTTCGTGGATGAATATAGAAAACAAGTCTGATAACAGAACTGTATTATTATTATTCAGAAGAACCATATGGAACAAGCTCACAGGGGCATGACTTGAAATTGAATCTTCCAAAGAATATGGTGTTCATTAGAAAGAAGTAAGACGAGGTAAAGGGAAATACAATCTCAGGCCCTCTTGTCTCTTAGGTTGTTGGAAAAAAAAATATACTAGAATCAAGCACCGAAATGACACTACTGTAGTCTTCTTAACAGTACGTTCATACTTCAAACTCCATAGAGAGTAGGGGACAACTATGAGATTCAGGGCCTCTGTAACACGGTTTTTTCACAATAAATTTTTATCTATGCATTTCATAAATATAACGCTTATTCAGAATACACATTATATCTACACATAAATTTTGACTGTATTCTGCATTACGTAGGTTGAATAAATTTGGTACTTATAATGTAAAAGTGACTTTTTTTGAAGGCGGGCCAACTTACTCAGAGAAAAGGTTTCGAACGCACTCGTTACGTAACTTATGACAGCATTTCTTCCCTCTTTCTCGATGGATGATTGGCTATACGTAACGAAGACTATACCTCTGGCAACAATGCCATACAAATTTAAATACAAGCAAAGCAGTACACCTTTATGCAAATTTAAATACAAGCAAAGCAGTACACCTTTATGAACTCTGAAACCTCTCCACTGATAATTGTCATAATGAACAAACCAACAAAATATGTTAATAAATACAAAAAACACTTCAATTATTAGTCTAACTCCAAAAATAAGTTTCCTAAGAAATTACAGTCTACTTTATGGTCACAATCAGATTGACAAGATGTAGGGAATAGTTGGTAATTTTCAAAAACATAGTAGACAAGCTTCATTTGATAACTGCTATATCCAATGTCAAGTAATTTTTATTTATTGGCTATCTACCTATTTACTGAAAAAAAAAAGCCGGTACCGTATTTTGGCTTTAAACCTTCACCAAAAATTATCGTCAGAATGATGACTTCATGAGGCTCCACCCACTTTCGCCTCGTTATAATTCAGGATAACACTGAAGGCTACCATGGGCATCGTTGGATTAGAAAATTTAACTTCTGGCTATAAAAACTCATTTCTCGAGTAGTTGTAAGAAGTGCCACATGATCCTCAAGGATCCCAGCAGTTGGCCTAAACGTTTAATTCATGTATATTACTGCTATACTGTTGCAGCACTACTGCTACAGTAGTATTACTACGCTAGCACAGATACCCTACCCACATCTATGTATCGGTCCGCCATTCATAAAGTCTTTGGGTTTCAGAGCCGATAGAACAAGGTGAATTAGTTTCTGTCTGGTGGATGGGCAGGGCAACATTTCGTCAAAAGGTGTTTACCTTGCTTACGTAATGAATGTTTTTCGACTCTTGGCTCGTGATCATTGGCCATGGCGTCGGCTAGATAATTTTTACTCAATAGAAATTAAAACTATTGGGTTTGGTTTATTGATAATACTGACAAAATTTGTGTGTGGTTGTAAAATATACATATGTCAACTTTCAGCTACATCTGATGCTTTGATAAGGAGCAAAGTCC
>NC_087211.1:56990622-57001879 GCF_015104395.2 Macrobrachium nipponense
ACATGGAAAGCGTCCTCCGTCAAAAGCAGAGCCTGGAACGCTTGCTGGATTGTAAAGAAAAAGATATCATCTCTTTGAAGAAGAAGGAGAGTGAAGCACAGCGGGAAGTGCAGCAACTTCTCAAGGACTGTGAAATGCTGAAAGAAAAGATTCAGCGGCAGGAGCAAAATAGGATTAGAGGCGAAAAGCGTCTCAGGGAGCAGCTAAGGACACAGGAGGAGGCTTTAAGGGAACACGATAAATACATGTTGATGACGCTTCTCCATGGGACTGCACAGAGGAATTTCCAGCTGGAACACATCGCACTGGAACACGGAGATGAAGAAAGGAAGCAAGAGACGTGCACAGGAGGAACAATAGGAAGGAAAGATACAGGGAGTAAGGAAGACCCCTGTGAGAAGGCCCGTGAGACAGAAGAGAAACAACGTAAGAAGTACTGGAACGCCCAGCGGGAGAAGAACGAGGATTACGAGAAACAATGGGAGGGCCTCAAGCACATTGTGGAAGATGTTCTTCACGGAGATGAATAAAGATCTTCAGGATATTCATCTTTCACTGAGGAGGAAGCCAATTGCTACTGAGTTCCCCCAACTCGTCAGCCAAGGCACTGTCTCAATGAACGAACAAACTCGCCTGGTGAGAGTCAAAGGAAGAATTTTCTGGAGGTAGGAGGACAAGCTCTCAGTATGAGAACGAAGAGCTATTTAAAGGTAGGAGGAAAAGCTCTCAGCTTGAGAGCCAACAGCTGTTTGGAGGTAGGAGGAAAAAGCTCTCAGCTTGAGAAGCCAACAGCAGTTTGGAGGCTGGAGGAAGAGCTCAGCTGAGAGCCAACAGCTGTTTGGACGATGAAGCTCTCAGTTTGAGAGCCAAAAGCTGTTCAGAGAACCAGAAGGCCACCAGAAGGCCACCAGAAGGTGTAAGTTCATTGCCTTTTTCATATATACAAAGTATGGGTTATGCAATGCATAATGGGCTCAATACTTGCATATACTACTGTGGCAATCTCTGGCGCGGTATAAAAACCCGTAAGTTCAATGCCTTTCATATATGCAAAGTATGGGTTATGCCATGCATAATGGGCTCAATACTTGCATTATACTACTGTGGCAACCTCTGGCGTGGCGTAAAAAACCCGTAAGTTCAATGCCTTTCATCATATGGGCAAAGTATGGGTTATGATGCAATAAAAAATGCGCATACTCAATTCTAAACTTGTGCCAAAAACCCTCTGCCGCCGTAACTCAGTCATGCTGGGGGTCCCATATATCAAATGGGTTGCATGCATAATGGGCTCAATACTTGCTATGGACATAAAAACCCTTGTTTGGCAAACATCTGGCGCGCGGTAAAAACCCGTAAGTTCAATGCCTTTCATATATGCAAAAGTCATGGGTTATGCAACCAAAAAATGCATATGGGCTCATACTTGCATATCTACTACTGTGGCAACCTCTGGCGCGCGTAAAAAACCCGTAAGTTCAATGCCTTTCATATAGCAAAGTTAGGGTTTCGCTGGGCAATCATAGAACCTCAAAATCTGCCATATAAACTACTGTGCAACCTCTGGCGCGGCGTACCCTAAGTTCAATGCCGCTCATATAATGCAAACCTGGTAAAAATCGATGCAAAGTACTGCTCAGTACTGCATAAAAACTACTGTGGCAACCTCTGGGCGCGGCGTAAAAAAACCCGTAAGTTCGAAGTTCATTGCTTTAATCATATTGCTAAAGTATGGGTGTATGCGATGCATAATGGGCTCAATACTTGCATATACTACTGTGGCAACCTCTGGCGCGGCGTAAAAACCCGTAAGTTCAATGCCTTTCATATATGCACAAAGTATGGGTTATGCGTGCATAATGTGGGATCAATAACTTGCATATACTACGTGGCAACCGGGCTGGCGCGGCGTAAAAACGTAAGTTTCAATGCCTCATATATGCAGTTCATGCGATGCATAGCTCAATAGTTGCAGTACTCGTGGCTCGGCGTAAAAACCCGTAAGTTCATGCTCTATAATGGGCAGTATGCTCTGGCGAAAAAGCAAATAATGTGGGCTGCAATAACTCAATGCATATAGTAATGGTGCAACCTTTCTGGCGCGGCGTAAAAACCCGTATCAATGCCTCAATAAAAATAATTCAAGCCTCATATATGCAAAGTATGGGTTATGCGATGCATAATGGGCTCAATACGTGCAATAAAATAACTACTGGGTGGCAACTCTGACGCGGCGTAAAAACCCGTAAGTTCAATGCCTTTCTATATGCAAGTATGGTTATGCGATGCATATGGGCTCATACTGCATATCTACTGTGGCAACTCTGTCGCGCGTAAAAACCCGTAGGGAAGTCATGCCTTAATAAAAATATGCAAATATGTTATGCCGATGCATAATGGGCTCATACTTGCATATACGAACCCTGGTGGGCACCTCTGGGCGCGCGGGTACCGTAAGTGGCAAATGCCTTTTCATAATTATGCATTAGGGTTATGCGTGCAATAATGCGCTTAATATTTTGCATATACTACTGTGGCAACCTCTGGCGCGGCGTAAAAAACCCGTACGTTCAATGCCTTTCATATGCATATGGGTTATGCAAAATGCATAATGGCTCATACTTGAATATACTACTGTGGCACCTCTGGCGCGGCGTAAAAACCCGTAAGTTTCATTGGCCTTTCCATATTTGCAAAGTATGGGTTTTATGCTATGCATAATGGCTCAATACTTTGCATACTAACTGGTGGCAACCTCTGGGCGCGGCGTAAAAACCCGTAGTCCAATGCCTTTCTATATCAAAGTAATGGGTTATCGATCATAAATGGGCTTCATACTTTGCATATACTCTGTGGGCAACCTCCTTTTGGGCGCGGCGTAAAAACCCTTTTTTTAAGTTCAATGCCTTTCATATATGGGCAAAAGTATTGGTTACGATGCATAATGGGCTCAAATACTTGCATATACTACTGTGGCAACCTCTGGCGCGGCGTAAAAACCCTGTAAGTTCATGCCTTTTCATATATGCAAGTATGGTTATGCGATGCCATAATGATTTCTCAAATACTTGCATATACTACTGTGGCAACCTCTGGCGCGGGCGTAAAAACCCGTAAGGTTCAAATGCCTTTTTCCTATATCAAAATATGGGGTTTGCGATGCATAAGGGGCTCCATACTTGCATATACTACTGTGGGCAAACCTCTGGCGCGGCGAAAAAAACCCGTATTCAATGCCTTTCATATATGCAAAGTATGGGTTTGCGATGCATAATGGGCTCAATACTGCATATACTACTGTGGCAACCTCTGGCGCGGCGTAAAAACCCGTAAGTTCAATGCCTTCATATATGCAAAAGTATGGGGTTATGCGATGCATAATGGGCTCAATAATTGCATATACCTACTGTGGCAACCTCTGGCGCGGCGTAAAAAACCCGTAAGTTCAATGCCTTTCATATATGCAAGTATGGGGTTTATGCGATGCATAATGGGCTCAATCTTTGCATATACTACTGTGGCAACCTCTGGCGCGGCGAAAAACCGTAAAAAGTTACCCATGCTTTCATATATGCAAAGTTATGGGTTATGCGAATGCAAATTTGGGCTCATACTTGGCTATACTAAACGTGGCAACCTCTGGGCGCGGCGTTTAAAACCCGTAAGTTCAATGCTTTCATATATGCAAAGTATGGGTTTAATGCATGCAATAATGGGCTTCATACTTTGCATATACTACTGTGGCAACCTCTTGAGTGGCGTAAAAAACCCGGTAGTTCAATGCCTTTCAAAAATATATGCCCAAAGTATGGTTATGCGCTTGCAATAATGGGCCTTTCAATCTTGCTATACTACTGTGGCAAACCTCTGGCGCGGCGTAAAAACCCGTCAGGTTCAATGCCTTTCATATATGCAAGTATGGTTATGCGATGCAATAATGGGTGCTCAATACTTGCATATACTACTGTGGCAACCACTCTGGCGCGGCGTAAAAACCGGTAAGTTCAATGCCTTTCAAAATATATGCCCCAAGTAAGGTTCTGCGAATCATAATGGGCTTTCATACTTGCCTATACTACTGTGGCAACCTCTGGCTCGGCTAAAAACCCGTAAGGGGTTCAATGCATTTCATATATGCAAGTATGGTTATGCGATGCAATCATGGGCTCCAATACCTTGCATATACTACTGTGGCAACCTCTGGCGCCGGCGTAAAAACCCGAAGTTCAATGCTTTTCATATATGAAAAGTATGGGTTCTGCGATGCATAATGGTCTCATACTTGCATATACTACTGTGTCAACCTCTGGCGCGGCGTAAAAAATCCAGTAAGTTGCAATGCCTTTTCATTATATGCAAAGTATGGGTTATAGTATGCATGCTAATGTCTCGATACTTGCATATACTACTGTGGCAACCTCTGGCGCGGCGTAAAACCCCGTAAGTTTCAAATGTGCATTTCATATCTGCAAAAGTATGGGTTATGCGATGCATAATGGGCTCATACTTGCAATATAAAATGTGGCGCCTCTGGCGCGGCGTGAAAAACCCGTAAGTTCATGCCTTTGTCATATATGCAAAGTATAGGGTTATGCGATGCAATAATGGGCTCAACTTGCATATGCTACTGTGGCAACCTCTGGCCTGCGAGCGTAAAGACCCGTAGTTCAAGTGCCTTTCATATTGCAGTATGGGTTGATGCTAATGGGCTCATACTTGCATATACTAACTGTGGCAACCTCTGCGCGTCGTAAAACTAGTCAATGCTCCCATTCAATATGCAAAGTGGGTTATGCGATGCATAATGGGCTCAATACTTGCATATATACTGTGGCAACCTCTGCGTGGCGTAAAAACCCGTAAGTTTCAATGCCTTTCATATGCAAAAGTAATGGGTTTATGCGATGCATAACTGGGCTCAATACTTTGCATATACTACTGTGGCAACCTCTGGCGCGGCGTAAAAACCCGTAAGTTCAATGCCTTTCATATGCAAAGTATGGGTTATGCGATGCATATTGCTTATAACCTTGGCATAAAAAGTAACTACTGTTGCACTCAATGGCCGGGCGGTAAAAACCCGTAGTCATGCTTTATCAAATATATGCAGTATGGGTATTGCGATGCACTAAAAATGTCTTTACTGGCATATACTACTGTGCAACCCTCTGGCGCGGCGTAAAAATAAAACCCGTAGTTCAATGCCTTTCATATATGTGGCAAGTATGTGTTTAATGCGATGCATAATGGGCTCAATACTTGCATATACTACTGTGGCAACCTCTGGCGCGGCGTAAAAAAAATTAAAACCCGTAAGTTCATGGGCTTTTCATATTGATGCAAGTATGGGTTATGCGAAATGGCATAATGGGCTCAATACTTGCATACTACTGTGGCAACCTCTGCCGCTGGGCGGGTAAAAAACGTAAGTTCAATGTTCTCCAATATATGCAAAGTATGGGTTTTATGCGATGCATAATGTCTCAATACTGCATATACTACTGTGGCAACTCTGCAACCTGGCGCGGTAAAACCCGTAAGTTCAATGCCTTTCATATATGCAAAGTATGGTTATGCAATGCATGCTCCATATTGGGGCTTCAATACTTTGCATACTACTGGGTGCACTCTGCGGCGCGGTAAAAACCCGTAAGTTCAATGCCTTTCAATCAAACAACTCTGGCGCGCGTAAAAACCCGTAGTTCAATGCCTTTCATATATGCAAAGCATGGGGTTATGCAATGCATAAATGGGCTCAATACTTGCATATACTACTGTGGCAACCTCTGGCGGGCGTAAAAACCCGTAAGTTCAATGCCTTTTTATATATGCAAAGTATGGGTTATGCAACTGCATAACTGGTCTCAATACTTACATATAACTAACTGTGGCAACCTCTGGTGCGGCGTAAAAACCCGTAAGTTCAATGCCTTTCATATATGCAAAGTATGGGTTATGCAATGCATAATGGGCTCAATACTTGCATATACTACTGTGGCAACCTCTGGCGCGGCGTAAAAACCCGTAAGTTCAATGCCTTTCATACATGCAAAGTATGGGTTATGCAATGCATAATGGGCTCAATACTTGCATAGACTACTGTGGCAACCTCTGACGCGGCGTGAAAACCTGAAAGTTCAATGCCTTTCATACATGCAAAGTATGGGTTATGCAATGCATAATGGGCTCAATACTTGCATAGACTACTGTGGCAACCTCTGGCGCGGCGTAAAAACCCGTAAGTTCAATGCCTTTCATATATGCAAAATATGGGTTAAGCAATGCATAATGGGCTCAATACTTGCATATACTACTGTGGCAACCTCTGACGCGGCGTAAAAACCCGTAAGTTCAATGCCTTTCATATATGCAAAGTATGGGTTATGCAATGCATAATGGGCTCAATACTTGCATATACTACTGTGGCATGTTATGCAATGCATAATGGGCTCAATACTTGCATATACTACTGTGGCAACCTCTGGCGCGGCGTAAAAACCCGTAAGTTCAATGCCTTTCATATATGCAAACATGGGTTATGCATAATGGGTTCAATACTTGCATATACTACTGTGGCAACCTCTGGCGTGGTGTAAAAACCCGTAAGTTCAATTCCTTCCATATATGCGAAATATTTGTTATGCAATGCATAATGGGTTCAATACTTGCATATACTACTGTGGCAACCTCTGGCGCAGTGTAAAAACCTGTAAGTTCAATGCCTTTTATATATGCAAAATATGGGTTATGCAATGCATAATGGGTTCTATACTTGCATATGCTACCGTGGTAACCTTTGGCGCGGCGTAAAAACCCGTAAGTTCAATGCCTTTCATATATGCAAAATATAGGTTATGCAATGCATAATGGGTTCAATACTTGCATATACTTCTGTGGCAACCTCTGGCGCGGCGTAAAAACGCGTAAATTCAATGCCTTTCACATATGCAAAATATGGGTTATGCAATGCATATTGGGCTCAATACTTGCATATACTACTGTGGCAACCTCTGGCGCGGTGTAGGTTCCTTTCCAGGGATTTTGGGATTGTCCCTAGTGTCCTTATGATTATGGGTACAATTTTCATTGACATATCCATATCCTTATTTCTATTTTCAGGTCCTGATACTTATCAGTCTTTTCTCTCTCCTTCTCTTGTACTTTGGTGTTCCATGGCATTGCGACATCAATGAGTGATACTTTCTTCTTAATTTTGTCAATCAGCGTCACGTCTGGCGTATTGGCACGTATCACCCTATCTATTGTGATACTGTAGTCCCAGAGGATCTTAGTCTGCTCGATTATTATTATTATAATTATTATCATTGTACTTGAGAAGCAGACCCTCTCTCAAGCATACTTTCTTAAAAGTAATGGCTACTTCAGCAGCGTTACACTTGTAGAGATGATGATGATGATGATGATTATTGTATTTTATTTAGGCCAACTACTGCTCTGATGTTCTTTCATTTCAAAATCCTCAGTAGCACTTTCCAAATAGAATAACCCCACTTTGTATTCCCGTTTCGTTTATTCTTCTGTATCAAACGGACCAAAGCATATGGTATTTTTCTTATATATATAAAAGGAGGAAGCATCATAACACAGTATCCATTTAAATGCATGAATGGTGAGTTTATTTGTTTTGATGTATTTTTTTATACGATATTGGTTCATTTCATCGGAAGAACTGCGTTTGAGATTCGTTATATTCGTCCAGATGGACGATGTGTCAATAATAGTTTGATGGAAATACGACCCGTCTGGAACTGTTTATGTCGACTCTTTATGAAGGTTTTATATTTACAGTATATGATATAATATATATATATATATATATATATATATATATTATATATATATATATATATATATATGATATATATGATAGATATATATATATATATATATATATATATATATATATATATATATATATATATATATTTATATATATATATATATATATATATATATATATATATATATATATATATTATATATATATATAATATAAAAATATATCTATATATATATAAATATAAATATATCATATATATATATATATATATATATATAGTATATATATATCTATATCTATATATATATATATAAATATATATATATATATATATATATCGATATATCATATATATATTATATATATATATGATATATATACATATATATATATATATATAGTATATATATATATATATATATATATATATATATATATATATATATATATATATATATATATCAGCATCTGGAGCCCTTAATGTTTTTATATTTCTATTTCCATATATGTATATGTATATATATATACACACATATATATATATATATATATATATATATATATATATATATTATATATATATATATATATATATCTGTAAATATAAAATCTTCATGCAGAGTCAACATAAACTGTTTCAGCCGGTCGTATTACCATCAAACTACTATTATTGACACATCGTCCATCTGGACGAATATAACGAGTCTCAAACGCAGTTCTTCCAATGAAATGAACAAATAGGATATAAAAAAATGCATTAAAACAAATAAACTCAGCCATTCATGCATTTAAATGGATACTGTGTTATGATGGTTCCTCCTTTTATTTATATAAGAAAAATATCATATGCTTTGGTCCGTTTGATTCAGAAGAATAAACGAAACGGGAATACAAAGATTAATTAACCTCTTTGCATGCTAATTCATGCAAAGATGGAATTGTTAAGCTAATTCCCCAACGACAGCTGCAATCAGCTGATGGAGCGTGAGGAACAACACTGGAAGCTATAGTCGATTCACATCAACATGCATTTGACGTCTAGGCCAGTCCCTTACGACGTTCCTGATTGGCTGTTGATAAGCCAATGACAGGGCTGGAAACTCAGGATGTATGTTCCACCTCTCCTGAAAGATGTATATTTCAGGAGAGACTGAACATACATCATGTCTATGTGAACTCTCGAGAGAGACCGAGAGTTCCCAGCCCCGTCACTGGCTTATCAACAGCCAATCAGGAGCGTTGTAAGGAACTGGCCTAGACATCAAATGCACGGTTGGTGTGAATCTACTATAACACTCGGTGACAAGAGGTGCGTTCAAGTGCAATAGCTGTGTTCACAATTCCGTTTGCGGTTGGCGACGAGATTAGTTCGTGAACGATCCACGGTTCTATGGTTATACGACTTCATTTTCTATATTTTCCATCAGGCAGAAATAAGACCAAAAGCTGTTGAAAATTGAAGTAACCAAAGGCACAACGGAATTTCCTTCTGGCCTAGAGACGTTTCTTGGAAATTGAGGCGTGTTCAACAAACCTTCCTGTCTGGCGTAAAACCGTCAGTCAGGATGAGGGGGACGCCGATTGAGACAAATGAATGTTGGGGCGAAGGAGAGTAAAAAGAAAGGGAAAATGCAAAGGAAAATGCGAGGAAGGAAAAGAAAATTTATAAAATAATCCCGAGTAAACGGAAAGGGAAAGAGATGGATAAAGATGGGTAAGATAAAAATGCATAAAAATTAAAAGAAAATGGATGGAGGAGAAAGTAAAAGAGATATACAAATATATAATAAACAGAAACACTCAAAATATAATTTCCACTTTATTGGTTAATTAAATGTCTGCAATCGTAAATTGGTCACTTGAGCTATTCACTGGCAGATTAAACATTAATATTAAATCAAATGTAAACTGGAGAAAATAGACTATTACTTTTTCATAAAAAAAAGAAAAAATCCATCACGAACTGTAAATCTGCAAATTGTAAGCTTAACTTCCGGAGAGAGAGAGAGAGAGAGAGAAGAGAGAGAGAGAGAGAGAGAGAGAGCACTTCAAGCAATTCATAAGTGAATACTTGTTCAGTCTCGTAATCATTATAATAAAATATTAACGACAAATTGCATCAATAAAGATAAACGTTTGAGTCAACGGCTGCTCACGCTTCTAAAATTATTCATTCCAACTTCTTGACGGGCTGCCCTATGAGCAAGAGCCCGTGCTGGCATAAGGCCAGCTAAATCTAAAACAACAACATCCAACTTCTATACTTTTTTTCAAGAGAAAACGAAAACTTTCGATCTTAAGACCGGTTTTTCCATATTATAGTTTTCGGAGGCACATTTTCCCCATCAAATTCTCCGCTTTAAAGCATTTTCTCCTCGCGAATTCTCCTGTACATTTTTGGCATTAAAAGTTCACGTGTTTTCTCCATTATTTTTCCTACATATTTTTCCCCCCCGTATTTTTATCGCCTGTTCCCCGTGATAACATTGACAAATTTCCAAGCAAGCTCGGTGTGCACCTAGTGATTTTAGAATATTAAAAGAATATTGCAAATCGTCGCTTTTCCTCTTTATCTTAAACCAAATGAAGTGGCAAGTGTGAATAAAAAAACATTAATTATTCACAATAATTAGGTGACGTTGTTTAGAAATCTCTCTCTCTATCTTTCCCAAACACCTTTTTCAAATTCTTTTCAACATCAGTTATCACAAGGATAATAAAATGAAGAAATACACAGGGAAGAACAAACTACAAACATATATCAGTTTATGTGAAACTAATTGAAAAGCTTACTTCAGAACTATAACTTCACAAATATCGTACAGATACTTTTTGGAGCCACCAAATATAAGGAATAAGGAATGAAGGGGGCTGCAGCTAGGGGACGCTGCAAAGAATAGTAACGCCTACAGTGCACCATACGAGGTGCTCTGACGGCACTGCCTCCCTAACGGGGACCACAAGGTTGGAAACACCCCGTACTGAAATCTGAGTGGATTGAAGCAATGAGAGAGATGAGAGAGAGAGAGAGAGAGAGAGAGACGAGAGAGACGAGAGAGAGAGAGAGAGAGAAACGAAAAATGGAAAGATGAAATATAAAGTCGTTTTACAACGACTGAGTGACTGACTTTGATAAGAGGAAATTCGTCTCTCAAAATTTCCTGTTTTTTTCACTTGACGAAAACGAAGAACCAATTCCCTGTCTCCCAATTCGTCTCTCATTTAACTATTAACATTCATTGTCGTTCATTTACTTAACTTCCTTCGAAGGGATCTTTTATTATTCGGTTAATTTTTTCACGTTATTAGCAGTTGATTTCTACTGCAGAATCTCAGGGATTTATTTTATACAATTTTAAAACAACACTTGATGGGTAACGATTGGAATTCAGAATATTGGAATTGTGCCTAATGTGTTAATGGTGAACAGGGTTATAATTCAGATTTTTCATTTTT
>NC_087211.1:57002379-57019879 GCF_015104395.2 Macrobrachium nipponense
CGGGTTTTTACGCCTCGCCAGAGGTTGCCACGTGTATAGCCCAGTATTGACATTATGGGCATGCATACTATTGATTGATAATAGCCATGACCCTTATATGCACCTGCAATAACCCATTACTGCATATAGAGCATTTGAAAACTTATAGAATGAGCCATTGACCCTACAGCATTGAAAATTACGGGTTTTTACGCCTCGCCAGAGGTTGCCACAGTAGTATATGCAAGTATTGAGCCCACATTGCATGCATTGCATAACCCATACTTTGCATATATGAAAAGGCATTGAATTAAATATATGAAAAATGACGGGTTTTTACGCCTCGCCAGAGGTTGCCACAGTAGTAGTATATGTAAGTATTGAGCCCATTATGCATTTGGCATAACCATACTTTTGCCAATATATGAAAAGGCATTGAACTTTAGGGTTTTTTCGCCGCGCCAGAGGTTGCCCACAGTAGATATGCAAAGTATTGGCCCATTATGCATTGCATAAACCATACTTTGGCCCTGTAGGAAAAAGGCATGAACTTAAGGTTTTTACGCCGCGCCAGAGGTTGCCAAGTAGTATAGGATTAGGGCTTGTGCCTTGTATGATAAGGCGCCCTATGAGGTAATGTTAGACTAGCGATAATCTATACGCTAAGTCGGTTGGTATTGCACTTCCATCTTCAATGGAGTGTCTGGGGGTTTTGTAGATCACTTACGAAGTCGGTATTTCTTTACGACGATTGTGTTAAACTCATGGTTCGGTGAGGTTCTTGTAGAAAACACTAAGTATAAAAAAATATATATTCTTCTGAAGTTTTACATGGTGAAGATCAGTATGGATTGTACAAGTCTTTCTAATAACGATAGCTTGATCGCTTCTGCCAATGATGATGGCTAATCCTATTCTCTACATGATAAAGCTTAGGTAAAGAGGTACAGGTCTTCTAATGACGATCACTAACTCTGTTCTGCTTGTCTACCATCTCCGTTACAAGTTATGAAGGAACAGACAGTAGTTCGAACATATGAACATACATACAATGACATAGTTTCATACGAAACACACAATCAAATGAGACACGCTACAGATCACGTAGGCGGTAGTTGTCTCAAGGAGGGAGCTTGGACTAAGTTTATAAACAATTGAATGACTACAGGTGACGGCATGTTATCTTAGCCTACTTGTTATTGTACAGTCATCTTTAGCGTCTCTAGTCTGATCACATTCCTGCAAGCAATTCTGGTTGACCTCTTTAGTTTTAGACTTTTATATATATGGACTAACATTCCATATTTTATTATGTAAACACTTACATCAGCTCTCTCCAGCTACCAAAACCAACCACTGAATATTACTCAAACTTGACTTGCATTTGACTTATAGGAGTGTGATACAGACACTATGTGAATATATATATATATAAGAAAAAGAAAAATTCATGGTGTACATGAATTGATTCAAGTAATAAAATATAAAACAATGATATTGGTAAATAATAGTGATAACGTGATATAGGATGATACAGTTTTCTCTTCATCTCATTAAGATACATATGCTACAGAAAATACTAATGTACTCTGATAATTGCATAGAATGAAGATTAACATGATAAAAATCATATTTTAACTGATAAAAAATTTCATATATGAATTGATAAAATTATTAATGTTTATGCTGATTGATTCGTTGATTTTTATGCTAACTGTTATGTATCTGATTCATTAATCAATATACTAACTCATAAATACCTGCAGATTATTGGTAAGATAAAAGGTAACTGATTGATTATAGGCTACTGATTTGTTTATACATATGCATATGGATTATTATATAATTATGATTAATATATGTGCACTTTAAATAGATTCCTATTGCGTACACGCACGATATATTTAGATTCTGTTATTTATGATCATTTATATAAGAGATTCCTATTGCGTACACGCAAAGATATATTTCGCTCTGTTATTTATGATCAATTATATATAGGATACATGATACTTTATATATATAGGATACATGACCGAGGTTATACTACTTCACTTTCAACTAGCTTTCGAACAACTTTTCGTCCATTACACAGTTCCAGACAACCACCTTTAGCCAATTGAAACGGCCTTTTTCAATGGTTAAAAACAAGGGGAAATTTTGCTGGGCAGGGCGTCCAACGTTCTATTTTGCGCTCATACTTATTCTCTGCATCCTAAGCTACACGATAACGTTCGCGATGAATAAAAAAAACATCCCCAGCACGAGTCCTTCGCCAGCAAAGTAGAGTTGAATATCCTTCGGGTCGTAATTGTCGGAAGTATGTCCCATTCGTAGTCGATTCCGACAGCCGCCGGAGCATTCCGCATTAAAACGAGATTAACGACGAGATACGGTGTCGGTCGAAGAAGTCCATGAAATTCCTTTCACATTGTAGGCGGTTGTTACTTGACTGTAGTCGTCCGCTGCGACGAACGATTTTTTGAAGTTGCTATGTGAAACTCTCGTACTGCAGGATACTGTAACCAGGTTCCATTAATCAGCTTGCAAGTGAAATTATACTTGTCACAAGGGCAAAGTAAATTCAGACAACATCCAAATACAGGGGAGGGGAGAGAGCCATTTAGACCAGACTTAACCCACATGAATTCGCTGATATTTTGGAATTCAAAAGAGTCCGCTGTACAAACTTTTTTATCCATGGCATTAACAATGAGTGAACCTATCCAGGTCTATGATGACTCGTAAAAATATCCATAATTATAAAAAATAAATAGATATCAATACGAATCTCAAAGAAAATTCGATATACTGGTAGTAAGTTACTAGACAAAGAAGTGGAAAACGGAGCTAATTGTAGATTGCCAGGCAAACATAAGAGTCAAAGAGAAGATTAATCATGATTCTATGTGCCCTAACCCAACAAAAGTTTCATATTCAATTTTCTCGTGCGCATCCTCTGAGGTTAACTTTTAAAACATTATTAATAGGTAGGAGAGGCAAACGAAAAACCCACTATGTAACTAATTTCTATATAAAACTTTGGGTTTTTCAAGAAAATGTGACATTTTCCCATGAATGTTTTACTTGAATTGTAATAGGCTAATGTTGCAAGTAAATATTCATATCTACATATCTTGATATTCTAAATGTCTATGAGGTTCAGAGAAAAAAAAAACAAAAAAATTAATTCATTTTGTTGTTATAGAAATTCTATTTGCTTATAGTGTTCATTAATTTTTTTAAAATGATTACAAGTCCATTAAAACTAATTGCATTACACACAAGGATAAGAATATGTTATGGTGGCCTGTCATGTGACCTATGAACCACATGTGAAGTTCATGAACTAAGCTAAGCATTCCTTTCTCCAGTCAATCTGCTTTTGCAAGCAGAGACGACACACAGATGAAGCCTGTGTAAGCAGATTATTGAGGTTAAAAGGAACAAATGCTGATACGGCAATGATTGACGTCGTCACTTGGCAGGAGATTGCTCTCAGCCAGCTAAGAGTTACGTTACTTGCTGTAAGAGATACGACTTTAGTATTTTCAAATGCTATTTTAGTGTTTTAATTCTCCACCCGCATGAGAAGAATGTCTGAAAAAAAAAAAACAACAGTACCAAAATGAACAATATATTAGTTTCATGTTGGCATTATGTTAAATAAATATTCCTTATTCAAACTATATGAAAAACGGTTTCCATACAAATTCTATATATATTATTAGCCCTGTATAGATTCATATAGAATTATTCCATAGATAACATTTTCACTTCTAGACTTCCTGACTTAAAATCTCTTTTATTTTATTTTATTTATTTTATTTATTATTATTATTTATTTATTTATTTATTTATTTAATTTTTTTTTTCATTGACTACGAATATAAATCACCGGGACAGACAATAAGTCAGTAGATTTGGATATGTGTTTGAACTTTTAGCTTATTTGTCATTACTAAAGCGTTAAGTTAGAGTTCAAATCTTTACGCATATATATTGGATATTTAATTATCTATGGTTACGTTTGCTTATTGATTTTATCGTGATTCCTTTTTTTATTATAATTTGTAACCCTTCCGACTTCTTACGGAGTGTATTATATTGACTCCACTTGTATCAATATCTTATTTTATTTTTTTATATTTATTTATTTATATATTTTTTTTTATATATATTTGATAAATTAAGGTGGCTGAAATATGTGCGAAAAGTGTTCTAGCGGCGCTACCGTATAAGCGCTACTTGCGGCATCAATTCTATAGATCAAGATATAAATGATAAAGGTATTTAAAACCGCGAGAACCGCTATAATCCGGTCGGATCCAATATCACGAGTTGTAACTCGTAAGACATTGACACTTCCTATTTAATTATCCGTTATTCTACCAAACGATTGACTCTGGGTGATAAAATATATTATTGGTTTTCTTAATGGAAAGGAATTCACACACGTAGTTTTAAGGAGATTATTATTGATTTACACCACCCGAGTCAGATTATCATGTGTTGAATTCCATGTTTACTGATTTAGCACTCATAAATATTCCTAACGCAACTCAATTGCGGTGTGGTTTTTAGGTGCTATTAATTCTATATAACGTGTCAAGGAACTATTAACACTAAGAAGTGTTTATTTTCCCTCTGTCAGACTCGTAATTCTGTTAATAATTCTAAGTATATTCTTTCAAGGATTGATTTGGCACAGGATAGGCCCTTAAAACTGAACAGGTTGTCTTAGTGTGTCCCTTGTTTTCATGACACGTGTTACAATCAGTTATGTGCTTTTTATATCTGTAAGCATGTAGGCCAGAAAACAGTGATTTGGCTTTCTGTGAAAAAGGAGGGAACCCTGGATGACGGAATGCAACCAGTTTATGACGATTGGTATGAGAGAGATTATTACTACTACCTGGTCGTTAGTCCTCTGCTGTGTTCTTCGGGTTTTCCTCGTCACAGACCTACATATAATATTACATTTGATTACATTATTCTGATACACATACTTTAAATGTACTTTTGCTTTAGGGTTCTGCTCAAAAGTGTTTTTATTGTTTTTGCTTAGCCACTGACCCTGTTTCCGTTTCGAAGTGTTTAGGTGTTTGGTGTTTATTGTTTTGCTTATCACTGTTGACACTTGCTTTGTTCAGTTTGTAACAGTTCTGCGTTCCAACCCAGATATTCATGCTCGCGATCTCTTGGGTTAAGGAATTTTCTTGTTTAGATACGGTTTTAACAATAGGCACGGATGTTTCTTCTATATCTTTTAGTCTAATTAATGGTTCTTTGCAGTATGGTGCGGGGATTGCGGGATAATGGCGTCAGCTATGATAATTGCTTTCCCAGGTAGATACCTTATCTTGGCTCCAATAACCTGAATGATCATTTGTCACCGAGTTCCTTTTGGACTGTGATAAAGCCTTTGAAAAACTCTGTAAAGGACTCATGTTCAGTAAGGACCGTTTATCCAGGATAGCCATAGATTATGAACTTAAAATGTTAACTAGTGTTAAAGATACCTAGCCCTTCCTTGCCTATTACTGCATATTTACTTCAGAGGGCTTTAGTTTACGTGAATTAAAAAGCTATAGGAAAGAACTGTTTATCATATTGCTGAAGTAGTATCCCTCTTACCTTGGTCTGAGGCGTCTGTTGCAATAAAAAAAAATTTCCTTATTTAAATCAGGGATTTTTAAGTTAGGTAAGCTGCATTATTCGCTTTTAAGATATCGAAACGCCTGTTGATGCTTTTTGACCATAATAAATCTACGCTCTTCTTCGTAAGATCATGTTAAAGGAGCTGTCATGATTGAAGAGTTACATATTTACATACGATTGTAATACCCACTACAGCGCAAAAGTGCTGTATCCCCCTTTTACGTTAATATGGTACCGGAAGTTATGAATAGCCGACACCTTACCTTGGACTACTTTAAGACCTTGACTAGACACATAAAACCTAGATAAACATGTTCGGTTTTTAAAAACTCACATTTAGATACTTTACTCTGAGATTATTTGTCTTTGTCTCTGTAGCACTAGCTCTAGTTTATGTGAATGTACTTCTAAGGTATTAGAAAAGATTACAAGATCATCCATATAGGCATGTAGGTTATCCCCTAAAAAGTCTCCAAACACTATATTATAATTGGGGTGCAACGTAAGCCGGAGGCATACGTAAAATTGATAATGTCCCCTGAGTGTGCTGAAAACGGTATAGAGGTACAATCACTTAGGTAATGGTATCTGGTAAAAGCATTAAGTAAGTCCAAGTTGGTGAAAAAAAAATTTATTCTAACCTAACAGAGATAAGATGTCGTCGGTACATCGCACTGGAAAACTATCGGAAGTCGTTTCCTTGTTTAAGCGACGTAATCTGCGCAGATACGCCAAGTCCGATCTTTTAT
The DNA here is from genome assembly GCF_015104395.2 of Macrobrachium nipponense. Taxonomy (NCBI): domain Eukaryota; kingdom Metazoa; phylum Arthropoda; class Malacostraca; order Decapoda; family Palaemonidae; genus Macrobrachium; species Macrobrachium nipponense. The sequence goes on from NC_087211.1 coordinate 57,008,769, forward strand.
AGCATGACGTGTTTGAGGAAAAATATATGGGCTATTTGATTTCCTAATGACTCCTATTACTAACATTTTTCAACTTCGTCATTTATCTCTATTTTGAAATTTCATTGAGAAGTCTATGCGAAGGGTACCGTAATATGCTTTATGTTTGTCCTTAGACCGTATTTTGTGTTAAATTACATCCGTTTTTCCCAGAGATCACTCGCTAGTGGAGAAACTTCTGGTATTCAGGTAAAAGATAAAAAAAATTTCTGCTGAATCACCTCTGCTTGGATGACTTACGGATATTACTTTAGATAGATTATCAGAGAGATTCATCCACGACTGGTTGGGCGTGATTAAAAATTAGCAACAATAAAAAATGCGATATTTATAACTTCCGTATCCACGATATGTATACTTTTAGGGCTTTGTTCGCGGAAATCGTTATATTTCAGAGTGTCGGGAAGGATTAAAATTTCATTTCCCAGCAAAGTCTTTTTACACGCACTAAGACATTCGAGGGTGCATGCTTCTCGAGATTTTGCGTGCAAAGTGCGACTGCGGTTGTGGGAGGAATTCTGCTTGGGTTCATTTGAACAATGTTACGATTTTTTATGAGACAAATGTATAGTTCCTTTATATAGGTTATTATTTGATTATTTGTCTCTTTTCTGTTCAAACTGATTTTAATATGTTTGAAGGTTTATAGGATTTTCCTTTGATAAACACGCCTTATTTTGCAGGATGTAAGATAATATTTTGTATACCCCTAGATGGATCTTACAATTACACTACATACAGATCAATGTTTTTTATAACTATAGAGGTATCTGTAAGCGCTCGCTTATCCGGACTTCTCATTAGGGAAGTTCGAACAACAGACGGTGAGTCCGTAAATACAGGATATTACGTATACTATAGGAATAAACAAGATATTCTAATTTTTACGGCGCGTACAGTCGGGCTTTATCCACCACTATTTATTATACTTTATGTATTAAAAAGAAACGAAAACCTGCTCTGATTACTTTATACGGTCGAGTGTTTCATAGGAAAAATCCTTTTTAATTCAAAAAGATATCGGTATGTATGAACCAACATCGCTTTTCCCCACTCTGCTAGAGTCGCTTATTGTGTGGAATTTGCTATGCTTTGAACACTTGGCAGATTTAACTAACCTTGACCGCTTGACTAGGTGACACAGTCACCGAGTTTGCTTGTTTGATTCTGAACGGGCTACTGTTTCTATTTCTTTTTGTAATAATTAGGATCCTTCTCTTTATTACCATCGGCAACGTATTGTGTGTTTTTAGCATTATGTTGCTGGTTACGTATAAAGCAATGAATGACGAACTATTAGGAACTGAGCGATTACTAATAAGACAAGTTATCACTACTGCATTCAATATTAACTGTTTGTACTTCATTCTTTGCTGAAATTTGAAATAGTGAGGGATCCTGGTTTTTTTTTTTTTTCAGCGCATTTAGCCTAATGAAAGTTTTTTTATAGACGTGTTATTCCTTGCAATCCAGCCATAATTTTTAAAGTTGAGTTGAGTCATTGAGGTTCGATATTTTATATAACTCAAAAAACTCAAGGCTAAAACTGCGATCGGGACTTTGCAAAGGAGCATTTATTGTCATGACCCGAAATAGTGTTACCTCTAATTTATATAGATTTGTACGGGTGTTCCACTTGTTTTTTGTGTGTTTTCTAATCACTACGGTGCTTAACGACCATATCCGTGCATCTGTATAAAATACAGGATGTCCACTGCGTAAAAACGCATATTCACTGTTTAATATGGAATCTTGGTTACGGAAGTAAGGGATTAATAATCACCCAAAATGATAAAATTAACATAGTATGATTATGATATTCAGTAGAACTTCTGGAAACAGACACTCAAAGATAAAAAACTCGCAGTAGCGAAATCTCAATGATGTAGATAATTTCTGTAAAAAAGTAAGATAAGAATGTCTCGTAACTTTCAGCCACAGGAATAACGAAATTCGACCTGCAAAGGAAACACTCAAAGTTACTCCAAATGAATAAAAAATTGTACTTAGCTTGCTTTTGTGGGAAGTCACGGTGTTCCGATAACGACACACGGCCTTGGTCCTCCTTCTCTATTTAGCGGATGACCTGGTTGGCTTCAGTTTCCCCCGTGCGTTCGTTGTTTCGATGATTCGAGCCCTTGAAAGATCCGATGCTTGCAGGACGCGTTCGGTTTGTTTCTTGGAGTGCCAGGAAACGCTCACTAACGTGTTGTTTTCTTGAATGATTTCTAATGAGAGACGAAGCTTGCGTTATCGTATGAAAAAGACACGTCGGTTTTTGTTTCTTGAAGTTATTCACTAAACAATGAATAACTTAAGTTACTAACGTACGTTGCTTGAAGAATCTGTTGCTTTCGTTGCGTGAAGATTTTATTGTGAGAGTTATGTTCGTTGAAGAGTTCTTATTGTTTTCTGAAGTCGCTCACTAACGATGATACTATGTTGCTTGAAGAATCTGTTGCTTTCGTCGTCGTTGAAGAGTTCTTATTGTTTTCTGAAGTCGCTCACTAACGATGATACTATGTTGCTTGAAGAATCTGCTGCTTCCGTCGTCGTTGACTTCTTATGATACATTGATTTATTATTATGGTTTTTCTTCGTAGGACGTTGTAGAGTTCTTCTGGTATGCTGGCCACCAATATTAGGGCTTGTGCCTTGTATGATAAGGCGCCCTATGAGGTAATGTTAGACTAGCGATAATCTATACGCTAAGTTCGGTTGGTATTGCACTTCCATCTTCAATGGAGTGTCTGGGGTTTGTAGATCACTTACGAAGTCGGTATTATCTTTACGACGATGTGTTAAACTCATGGTTCGGTGAGGTTCTTGTAGAAAACACTAAGTATAAAAAATATATATTCTTCTGAAGTTTTACATGGTGAAGATCAGGTATGATTGTACAAGTCTTTCTAATAACGATAGCTTGATCGCTTCTGCCAATGATGATGGCTAATCCTATTCCTCTACATGATAAAGCTTAGGTAAAGAGGTACAGGTCTTCTAATGACGATCACAAACTCTGTTCTGCTTGTCTACCCATCTCCGTTACAAGTTATGAAGGAACAGACAGTAGTTCGAAACATATGAACATACATACAATGACATAGTTTCATACGAACACACAATCAAATGAGACACGCTACAGATCACGTAGGCGGTAGTTGTCTCAAGCAGGGAGCTTGGACTAATGTTTATAAACAATTGAATGACTACAGGTGACGGCATGTTATCTTAGCCTACTTTTATTGTATACGTCATCTTTAGCGTTCTCTAGTCTGATCACATTCCTGCAAGCAATCTGGTTGACCTCTTTAGTTTTAGACTTTTATATATATGGACTAACATTCCATATTTTTATATTATGTAAACACTTACAATGCAAGTATTGAGCAATTATGCATTGCATTCCCATACTTTGCATATATGAAAAGGCATTGAACTACGGGTTTTTACGCCGCGCAGAGGTTGCCACAGTAAGTATATGCAGTACTTTGAGCCCATATGATGCATAACCCATACTTTGATGTATGAAAGGCATTGAACTTAGGGTACGCCGCGCCAAGAGGTTGCCACAGTAGTATAATGCAAGTTTTTACTGAGCCCATTTGCATTGCCAAATACTTTGATTATGGAAAGGCATTGAACTTACGGGTTTTTACGCCGCGCCAGAGGTGCACAGTAGATATGCAAGTATTTGAGCCCATTATGCATTGCATAACCCATGACTTGCATAAATGAAACCCATGAACTTACGGGTTTTTACGCCGCGCCAGAGGTTGCCACAGTAGTATATGCAAGTATTGAGCATTTGCAATTGCATTAACCATACTTTGCATGTATGAAAGGCATTGAACTTAAGTTTTTACGCCGGCCAGAGGTTTGCCACAGTAGTATATGCAAGTATTGAGCCCATTATGCATTGCACTAACCCATACTTGCATGTATGAAAGGCATTGAACTTAACGGGTTTTTTACGCCGCGCCAGAGGTTGCCACAGTAGTATATGCAAAGTATTGAGCCCCAATTATGCATTGCATAACCCATACTTTGCATATATGAAAAGGCATTGAACTTACGGGTTTTTTACGCCGCGCCAGAGGTTGCCACAGAGTATGTATGCAAGTATTGAGCCATTATGCATTGCATAACCCATACTTTGCATGTATGAAAGGCATTGAACTTACGGGTTTTTACGCCGCGCCAGAGGTTGCCACAGTAGTATATGCAAGTATTGAGCCCATTATGCATTGCATAACCCATACTTTGCATGTATGAAAGGCATTGAACTTAGTGGGTTTTTACGCCGCGCCAGAGGTTGCCACAGTAGTATATGCAAGTATTGAGCCCATTATGCATTGCATAACCATACTTTGCATGTATGAAAGGCATTGAACTTAACGGGTTTTTACGCCGCGCCGAGAGGTTGCCACAGTAGTATATGCAAGTATTGAGCCCATTATGCATTGCATAACCCATACTTTGCATATATGAAAGGCATGAACTTACGGGTTTTTACGCCGCGCCAGAGGTTGCCACAGTAGTATAGCAAGTATTGAGCCCATTATGCATGCATAACCCATACTTTGCATATGGAAAGGCATTGAATTACGGGTTTTTACGCCGCGCCAGAGGTTGCCACAGTAGTATATGCAAGTATTGAGCCCATTATGCATTGCATAACCCATACTTTGCATATATGAAAGGCATTGAACTTACGGGTTTTACGCCGCGCCAGAGGTTGCCACAGTAGTATATGCAAGTATTGAGCCCATTCATGCATTGCATAACCCACTTTACTTTGCATATATGAAAGGCATTGAACTTACGGGTTTTTACGTACCGCGCCAGAGGTTGCCACAGTAGTATATGCAAGTATTGAGCCCATTATGCATTGCATAACACATATTTTGCATATGTGAAAGGCATTGAACTTACAGGGTTTTACGCCGCGCCAGAGGTTGCCACAGTAGTATATGCAAGATTGAGCCCATTGCATTGCCCATAACCCATACTTTGCATATATGAAAGGCATGAACCCTTACGGTTTTTACGCCGCGCCGAGGTTGGCACAGTAGTATGAAGGTATGAGCCCATTGCATTGCTTAACCCATACTTTGCATATAGAAAGGCATTGAACTTACGTTTTTACGCCGCGCAGAGGTTGCCACAGTAGTATATGCAAGTATTGAGCCCATTATGCATTGCATAACCCTATTTGCATATATGAAAGGCATTGACTTTACGTACGCCGCGCCAGAGGTTGCCACATAGTATGCAAGTATTGAGCATTATGCATTGAATAACATTACTTTGGCATATATGAAAGGCATTGAACCTACGTTTTTTACGCCGCAGAGGTTGCCACAGTAGTATATGCAAGTATTGAGCCCATTATGCATTGCATAACCCATACTTTGCATATATGAAAGGCATTGAACTTACGGGTTTTTACTTTTTTTGCCGCGCCAGAGGTTTGCCACAGTAGTATATGCAAGTATTGAGCCATTATGCATGCATAACCCCATACTTTGCATATATGAAAGGCATTGAACTACGGGTTTTTAACGCCGCGCCAGAGGTTGCCACAGTAGTATATGCAAGTATTGAGCCCATTACATTGCATTGCATAACCCATTACTTTGCATATATGAAAGGCATTGAATTACTACGGGTTTTTACGCAGACGCCAGAGGTTGCCACAGTAGTATATGCAAGTATTGAGCCCATGCATGCATGCATAACCCATACTTTGCATATATGAAAGGCATTGAACTTACGGGTACGCCGCGCCAGAGGTTGCCACAGTAGTATATGCAAGTATTGAGCCCATATGCATTGCATTAAACCCATATTTGCAATATGAAAGGCATTGACTTACGGGGTTTTTACGCCGCGCCAAGGTGCCACGTATATATGCAATATTGACCCTTATGCTTGCAATAACCCTTATTTGATATGAAAGGCATTGAACTTACGGGTTTTTACCGCGCGCCAGTTTGCCACGGTTAGCCATATGCAAGTATTGGCCCATATGCATTGCATAAACAATACTGCATATATGAAAGGCCCATTGAAACTAGGGTACGCCGCGCCAGAGGTTGCCACGTAAGTATATCAAGTTTGACCATATGATTGAAATAACCCATATTTGGCATATGAAAGGATTGAACTTACGGGTTTTTACGCCGCGCCAGAGGTTGCCACAGTGTATATGCAAGTATTGAGCCCATCATGCATTGCATAACCCCATACTTTGCATATTATGAAAGGCATTGAACTTACGGTTTTTAACGCCGCGCCAGAGGTTGCCACAGTATATAGCAAGTATTGAGCCAATCATGCATGCATAAACCCATACTTTTCATCTATGAAAGGCATTGAACTTACGTTTTTACGCCGCGCCAGAGGTTGCCAGAGTATATGCAAGTATTTGAGCCATAGCATTGGCTTAACCCATACTTTTGCATATGAAAGGCATTGAACTTACGGGTAGCCGCGCCAGAGGTCCACAGTATGCAAGTATTGAGCCCATTATGCATTGCATAACCCATACTTTGCATATATGAAAGGCATTGAACTTACGGGTTTTTACGCCGCGCCAGAGGTTGCCACAGTAGTATATGCAAGTATTGAGACCATTATGCATTGCAGTAACCCATATGTTTGCATATATAGAAAGGCATTGAACTTACGGGTTTTTACGCCGCGCCAGAGGTTGCACAGTAGTATATGCAAGTATTGAGCCATTATGCATTGCGTAACCCATACTTGCATATATGAAAGGCATTGAACTACGGGTTTTTACGCCGCGCCAGAGGTTGCCACAGTAGTATATGCAAGTATTGAGCCCATTATGCATTGCGTAACCCATACTTTGCATATATGAAAGGCATTGAACTTACGGGTTTTACGCCGCGCCAGAGGTTGCCACAGTAGTATATGCAAGTCTTGAGCCCCATTATGCATTGCATAACCCAATAACTTTGCATATATGAAAGGCATTGAACTTACGGGTTTTTACGCCGCGCCAGAGGTTGCCACAGTAGCATATGCAAGTCTTGAGACATTATGCATTGCAGAACCATGACTTAGGCCATATATGAAAAGGCATTGAACTTACGGGTTTTACGCCGCGCCAGGAGGTTTGCACAGTAGCATATGCAAGTCTTCTGGGCCATTATGCATGGCGAACCATACTTGTGCATTTATATGAAAGGCATTGAACTTACGGGTTTTGTATTTTACGCCGCGCCAGAGGTGCCACAGTAGCATATGCAAGTCTTGAGCCCATTATGCATTGCAGAACCCATACTTTGCATATAGAAAGGCATTGAACTTACGGGTTTTTACGCCGCGCCAGAGGTTGCCACAGTAGCATATGCAAGTCTTGAGCCCATTATGCATTGCAGAACCCATACTTGCATATATGAAAGGCATTGAACTTACGGGTTTTTTACGCCGCGAGTTGCCAGAGGTTAGCATAGCAGTCTGAGCCCATTATGATGCATAACCCATACTTTGTATAAGAGGCTTGAACATTATACGCCGCGCCAGAGGATTGCCACCCAGTAGTTTGTATGAGTATGAAAGCATTATGCATTGCATAACCCATACTTTGCATATGAAAAGGCATTGACTACGGGTTTTACGCAGCGCCAGAGGTTGCCACATAGTATATGCAAGTATTGAGCCCATTATGCATTGCATAACCCATACTTTGCATCCCATTATAAAGGCATTGAACTTACGGGTTTTTACGCCGCGCCAGAGGTGCCACAGTAGTATATGCAAGTATTGAGCCCATTATGCATTGCATAACCCATACTTTGCATATATGAAAGGCATTGAAACTTACGGGTTTTTTACGCCGCGCCAGAGGTTGTCACAGTAGTATATGCAAGTATTGAGCCTATTATGCATTGCATAAACCCATACTTTGCATATATGAAAGGCATTGAACTTACGGGTTTTTACGCCGCGCCTTAGGTTGCCACAGTAGTATATGCAAGTATTGAGCCCATTATGCATTGCATAAACCATACTTTGCATATATGAAAGGCATTGAACTTACGGGTTTTTACGCCGCGCCAGAGGTTGCCACAGTAGTATATGCAAGTATTGAGCCCATTATTGCATTGCATAACTCATACTTTGTTGCATATATGAAAGCATTTAACTTACAGGTTTTTACGCCGCGCCAGAGGTTGCCACAGTAGTATATGCAAGTATTGAGCCCATTATGCATTGCATAACCCATACTTTGCATATATGAAAGGCATTGAACTTACGGGTTTTTACGCCGCGCCAGAGATTGCCACAGTAGTATATGCAAGTATTGAGCCCATTATGCATGGCATAATCCATACTTGCATAGATGAAAGGCATTGAACTTACGGGTTTTTACGCCGCGCCAGAGGTTGCCACAGTAGTATATGCAAGTATTGAGCCATTATGCATTGCATAACCCATACTTTGTATATATGAAAGGCATTGAACTTACGGGTTTTTACGCCGCGCCAGAGGTTGCCACAGTAGTATGTATATGCAAGTATTGAGCCCATTATGCATTGCATAACCCATACTTTGCATATATGAAAGGCATTGAACTTACGGGTTTTTACGCCGCGCCAGAGGTTGCCACAGTAGTATATGCAAGTATTGAGCCCATTATGCATTGCATAACCCATACTTTGCATATATGAAAGGCATTGAACTTACGGGTTTTTACGCCGCGCCAGAGGTTGCCACAGTAGTATATGCAAGTATTGAGCCCATTATGCATTGCATAACCCATACTTTGCATATATGAAAGGCATTGAACTTACGGGTTTTTACGCCGCGCCAGAGGTTGCCACAGTAGTATATGCAAGTATTGAGCCCATTATGCATTGCATAACCCATACTTTGCATATATGAAAGGCATTGAACTTACGGGTTTTTACGCCGCGCCAGAGGTTGCCACAGTAGTATATGCAAGTATTGAGCCCATTATGCATCGCATAACCCATACTTTGCATATATGAAAGGCATTGAACTTACGGGTTTTTACGCCGCGCCAGAGGTTGCCACAGTAGTATATGCAAGTATTGAGCCCATTATGCATTGCATAACCCATACTTTGCATATATGAAAGGCATTGAACTTACGGGTTTTTACGCCGCGCCAGAGGTTGCCACAGTTGTATATGCAAGTATTGAGCCCATTATGCATTGCATAACCCATACTTTGCATATATGAAAGGCATTGAACTTACGGGTTTTTACGCCGCGCCAGAGATTGCCACAGTAGTATATGCAAGTATTGAGCCCATTATGCATGGCATAACCCATACTTTGCATATATGAAAGGCATTGAACTTACGGGTTTTTACGCCGCGCCAGAGGTTGCCACAGTAGTATATGCAAGTATTGAGCCCATTATGCATCGCATAACCCATACTTTGCATATATGAAAAAGGCAATGAACTTACACCTTCTGGTGGCCTTCTGGTTCTCTGAACAGCTTTTGGCTCTCAAACTGAGAGCTTCATCGTCCGAACAGCTGTTGGCTCTCAAGCTGAGAGCTCTTCCTCCAGCCTCCAAACTGCTGTTGGCTCTCAAGCTGAGAGCTTGTCCTCCTACCTCCAAACAGCTGTTGGCTCTCAAGCTGAGAGCTTTTCCTCCTACCTCTAAATAGCTCTTCGTTCTCATACTGAGAGCTTGTCCTCCTACCTCCAGAAAATTCTTCCTTTGACTCTCACCAGCGTTCCTTGAGACAGTGCCTTGGCTGACGAGTTGGGGGAACTCAGTAGCAATTGGCTTCCTCCTCAGTGAAAGATGAATATCCTGAAGATCTTTATTCATCTCCGTGAAGAACATCTTCCACAATGTGCTTGAGACCCTCCCATTGTTTCTCGTAATCCTCGTTCTTCTCCCGCTGGGCGTTCCAGTACTTCTTACGTTGTTTCTCTTCTGTCTCACGGGCCTTCTCACAGGGGTCTTCCTTACTCCCTGTATCTTTCCTTCCTATTGTTCCTCCTGTGCACGTCTCTTGCTTCCCTTCTTCATCTCCGTGTTCCAGTGCGATGTGTTCCAGCTGGAAATTCCTCTGTGCAGTCCCATGGAGAAGCGTCATCAACATGTATTATCGTGTTCCCTTAAAGCCTCCTCTGTGTCCTTAGCTGCTCCGAGACGCTTTTCGCCTCTAATCCTATTTTGCTCCTGCCGCTGAATCTTTTCTTTCAGCATTTCACAGTCCTTGAGAAGTTGCTGCACTTCCCGCTGTGCTTCACTCTCCTTCTTCTTCAAAGAGATGATATCTTTTTCTTTACAATCCAGCAAAGCGTTCCAGGCTCTGCTTTGATGGAGGGACGCTTTCCATGTTATCCTGGATTTGCTTCGCCCGTTCATCTGCTCTCTGCTTCTCTGTTCTTTTTCCTCAGGTTCTCCTGATATTGCCTTCTCATTTCAATCTCTACGTCTTCCTTCTCCTTAACTAACAGGCTGTTTTTATGTACCTCCTCCTTGAGTGTTCTGAATAGCCTTTCCGTCTCCTTGCAGTTATTTTCCAGCTTCATCTCCATATTTTCAATTTGTTCTCGATATACTTCATTATCTTTCTGCAGCCTCTCGACCTCCTCGTCGTTCTCCTTCTCTCTTTTCTTTGCTTCTTCCAGCAAGTTCTCCATTTCTTTCAGACGATGGAGAACATCCTGCCAGAGTATTGTTATTTTGTCTCTCAGTTTCTAATGATTTCTCTAGTAACATCATGTCCTGTGTTTTTTCTTTTAATTCTCCTTTCATCTTGGCGTTTTCTCCGCCTAGTTCAGCCACCCAGTTCTTCATGACTTGAAGCTCGTCTCCTAGTAACTCATACTTGTTTTCTCAGCGTTTAAGATTCCTTTGTCAAGATGGCCACAGATTCTGCTTGGCTGAGAAGTGACTGGAGCTTTTGATTGTTCGTCCTGCATAATCAGGACATACCTGCTGGATACTTACCTCTCTTTCTTCAGTGAACCTCAGTCTTTCTTGGAGAGAAGAGTGTTATCCTCTTCAGTTTCCTCCAATCGTCTCTTCATTATTTTCCCGTTTGTC
>NC_087211.1:57024879-57051976 GCF_015104395.2 Macrobrachium nipponense
TATAGATTATTATTATGTATATATATATTATAGATATTATAATTCCTATATATCTATATTATTATATTTCTCTATATATTATATAATATGCACTACATATATCTACTCTATAGATCTATATCTAATATGTAATAATCACTTCTATAGATCTCTCTATATAGAGAATATATATGATATATATATATATCATAGTTATTCTATATATATAAAATCAAACGTTTGTCCATTTGTTTTTTAAATTACCTAATATGTTTTATTGCTTGGACAAGAAATGATTTACAACACCCATCTGAAGGATGACGAAAGGCTTTCACGTAGGAAAACAACTGGGATGCTTTGCGATTCCTCTAAGGACGTTCATCCAAATCGAGGGAAAGCTCCTCTGCCCTTCAGTTGCTGTGGGACGAAACATGAAGACGAACGAGCATCGAATAACTTAATTAGTTGCGTTAACCTCGCCCAGGCTACGAAACACTTAGTGACGATTGAGAATCGTCGTCTCTCGTGACGCTTATATCACATATCACATTTAGTTGGAAGTGATTACCAGACTTCAAAGGGTCCAGTTGATATCACGTAATGTCCTTCATTTCTGTGGATAATTAACGTACTGCTGATAAAAACGATGAAAAAACTGTGTTCGAAGTATTGTGCGTGCGCATGCGAACGTCTGTTTTGTTTCCGTGTGTCGTGTATCACTACTTGTTCCTTTTTCTTTTTTTTTGCTTGACTCCTCCATTTCATCGTAAAACTGAATGTGAAGGAAAACACCTTGAGAGGCTGGAGTAATGTGGAATACGTTAAATTGTAATGTATGTGTGACTTGGGGTCAAGAGAATGTTTTCATAATTTTAGTGCTGTAAGGTAGTTGTGAGGCATAGAGTGGACGTATGAGTGAATGATTTTAAATAGACTGTGTAGAATTCTTTCTAAAGGTTTCCAGTTCTTAGTTTTGTCTGAAGTGTTGACTGCAACCTTTGACATTATTTTAATTTCTCTCCATTATTTGTAAGGCATTGTTTCAAAGGATATTAGCATATCATATAAATGTTTCTTCTTAATTGTTTCATTTTTAATTGTTGCTCCAGAGCACATATTGAATATTTTCCATAATATCTCTGTTAGATTTAATGGGTACTAAATTTGCAGCAATAAAATGCCAAATCGAAAATTTTAAAATTAAAAGACCTTTTCCTTATAGAGTGAAGTAAAATGCCTGTACAAAATAACAATGATGGCATTAGCGTGATAATTATTTATCTGTGATATAGAGTACTTTAATGAACCTTTGAAACCATGTTGTCCTTCATATGTGTGTGCATAAGTTGCAGTAAGCCTACTCTGTTACATTTATGCAGGATAAGATTTAAAAAGATAATTCTAACTTTAAAAGGTGAGCGGTTTCACGATAGTCAGTTTTTCTTGTTCATATCACATTTATGCCCCGTGGTGAGGTAGTGTCGTCAGTCACCTCACGCGGTGCGCTGTAGGCATTACTTAGGGTTGTTTGCAGCGCCCCTTCAAACCATTGATGCAACCCCCTTCATTCCATTTACTGTACCTCCATTCAGATTCTCTTTCTTCCATCTTACTGGCCACCGTCTCCTAACAATTGTTTCATAGTGCAACTGCTTTGAGGTTTTCTTCTTGTTACACCTTTCAAACCTTCATACTGTCGGTTTCCCTTTTAGCGCTGAATGACCTCATAGGTCCCGGTGTTTGGCCTTATGCCTAAATTCTATATTCCATTCCACTCTATTACATTCATCTTAATCTTGTGCTTTGATCGCTTTATTTGATTTCTTAATATATCTGCAGCTGATATTCATTTTATACAACAGTTACATGAATGTTCATTGATGTTGGTGGATGTTCTGGGGAAGTACAGTATTATGACTGATGTATTTAGTGTTCTCCAACCATTTAGAGACCGGAGGGATTCACTTTAGACATCAGATTTATCTTCAGGTTCGACTACTTGCATTTACTGGAGGTGGATTATTAATGTTGTTCAAGTTGTTTTCTTCTCAACCCATGGAATAGGATTCTTGATTTGTCTCTTTAATGAAAAAATATATATTCCTATGTTTGGTATTCCTTGTTCGAAAAGCTCATAGGTACTTTCCTTTCCACCTCTGCCTCCAGAGAATTTGAATTCCTCTCCCAAAACATAATGGGTCATACTCTTTCCTTTTATAATCCTCCCATTATGAGGAGCACCTAGCCCTTACTCTCTATGGAGTTTGAAGTATGAAGGTACTGTTAAGAAGACTACAGTTGTGTCATTTTGGTGCTTGATTCTAGTACATTTTTTTTTCACAACAACCTAAGAGACCAGAGGGCCTGAGATTGTATTTCCCTTTACCTCGTCTTACTTCTTCCTAATGAACACCATATTCTTTGGAAGCTTCAATTTCAAGTCATGCCCCTGTGAGCTTGTTCCATATGGTTCCTCTGAATAATAATATTAATACAGTGTTGTTATCAGGCTTGTTTTCTATATTCATCATCGAAAACATTCAGGTTTACCTTTAACCTTGAGGTGTCCTGAGGTGTTGCTCAATTCTTTGATAGTCATTCGGCTCGTGGTAGAGTTTGGTCTGCGTTGCTAAATTTCTTTCTGTTGTGAGTTTGATTAATGGTTGCCTTTCTTCGTGGAGAGTAGAGGTCTTGACTCGTCTTTTAGCAGACTATCTGACTTCCATGAATTTTATTCATCTTGATTATTATTCCAAGAGACTCAAAAACTGAAAAATATCAAATCCTTAAGTTTATTATACTTATTATTACTGAGTTGGCAGGTATTTTACATATAGTATATGAAACAAGCGACGGACTTATAGTAAATATTTAACCACAAGAGTCTTTGGTAACACCAATTCTCTATTAAGTCCTATGACTTTGTTCATATACATAGCCGCCCAGATTGCATATCGTTGTTTGTCCATATTTGTTAAACATTTTCAAGTTCATTATTTAGAGGATTTTTTTTTTCCAAAAGTTATATTTTTCATCCATTCCCCTTTTAATGGAGGAATCTACGTGGACAGCTGATTTTCCATGTCTCAACGTTTATATTCCATTGCGTTATCATTTGCCCTCATGATTATAAGGCTGTAGGTAATCAGTGCTTCCTATCCGGAAACTTATCCTTTTCATCTCGAGCCCAACTGTTTGAGTTGTACATTTGAAATAAAAGTTCGTTCTCTCGTTTGCAAAGGACTTTGGAATGCAGAGTATGAAGTGGCGTTTATCATGTTCCTGCATAAATGTAACAAAGTAATAATATCATGTTTTTGTATGTAACAGAGATAAATGATAGTCAGTAAAAGGGAGCAGTTATATTGAAATTGTTAAATTTAGCTGTGAAATGAAAGTTAAGCAAAGGCGAGCAATTATATTTAAGATTGGTAGATTTAGCTGTATAAATCTGTGCATAACTATGATTTGAATTGTTCCTTGTTATTAATCCAGAAATCTTTGTCCAACAGATGTAGGGGGAAAGAAATGAAGAGAAGATTGGCATTGCCACGTGCCACATGGCCAGACCATGAGGCCTCCAAGACTTGGGTTCGTGATCCCAGAAATTATATTTCGGAAGAAAGTTTCAGCTGAGGTGGATTTTCTCCTCCTGCATAGACGCTTCTCAGGACTCTTGTCTTTGGTGAGATCTTTTATGGTTTCTAGATGTCTCTGTAGATCACCTGCTGAAAGAATGAAGCCTGTTTTCCTATGTGTCAAAAGGCTCAGATTAGCTTAACATGTGAGGGGAAGCCATTTCCACCCTTACTACAGCTCCCATAGTGACCACGTAACTAATTAAGGTGGAGATAAGTTCAAATACAGTTAAAGAATTAAGTTACGATCTCTGTTTTGTTCAGGGGAGAAGTAATGGATTGCGAATGTTACCAAATATTTAAGAACCGTTAATTTCTAGAAGTATTTTCATGAGTATTCAAAATCTGACTTGTGCATTACTGATATCCTTTGCTGATTTAACTTTGATATTCATTTCAGTGATCTTAAAAAAGCTTTTGCTATTTTAAAACGACTTCTTAAATATATTACTATAATAATAACAGTTCTCTTGAATCGCTGTTAAAATTTGTTGATTTCTTGTTGCAGAAAGTTTAAGTATTTCTTATTTTCTAATCTTAAAACAAATGCAGTGGAGTCTGAGTAATTAGTTTGCGTTTGAGAACTATTTTTTTTATTACATAAAACTATCTCGTTTTACGACTACATTACAATTTTTTCACGTGTAATAATTGTCATTCGTTAACCAACATAAAGTGAAATATGCAAGTACTTGTGCAACTTTTTCATATACTTTGTGCAAACCGGTTTTCTCATTGAATAACAGGGAGTTTGGCAAAGCGGTTGTGTAGTACACAAGTATAAATGTATTTGGGTGTTACTGCTTGGTGTAACTAGAGTAAGCATCGACTTACTGTGCCGTCACTGAGAAAATACAATCTCCTTTCTTTAGTTTTTTTTTATTTGAAAATGTTCAATGATATTTGTATAATAAAGAAAATCTGAATTTTGATTGTTACTGGACTTCCCTACAGGATTTTGACAATCCCCCATCAGTATTTGAGCATATTCTAAGATTGGCTTAAGCAAAGAAGGTGAGGTTATAATTTTTTTTCTTTTTGTGCAGGATTCCCTCACAATTGGTATATTTGCTGCTTTTGTCTATGAAATGCCCTAACAACACTTGGATTAAAACATCCTCATAGTAGCACGAGTCTTCAAATGGAGAAACAAATCCACAGTTATGTAAATGTACATATATTTAAATATAAAAACAGCAAGGATAGCTTTCGGGAATCTGTTCGGTTCCCCCAAGGCCAATAATAGTATAGGTCAGTCGGAGAGAAACGGCCGAGACAAATTTCGTGGGTCATCTCCAGAAAGACCCTAGGTGTGGCTGTCTGGGTTCAGAGTGACCCAAGGCCAATACAGTATAACAAAGGTGTGGATTATAACCGGTGGGTTGTACCGATGCGGTGAGGGCGATGGTCCCCTTGCACTGAATTTGTTTATTTCTTAAAGTTTTTCTGAGTAGTGTTTCACTCCTTTTGAGACAGCTATAATATCAAATAATTTACCTTATTTTTTATCCATCATACATTGAACGAGTACCTCGTCATTTATGCTATTATCGTTTGTTTAATGTAGAATTATGAATGTTATTGTTAGAATAGAGTAATATAGCCATATCATAAGTTACCTAAGATGTCATTAAGAAGCAGGGATTGAAGAAAATACTGGTTTTATTGCAATTAGTATATTTAAAAATAATATTTACACAATGAATAAGAAACAAACCATGAAAAAGATATATATTCTAAAAACTAAACATTAATTTACAAATATAGATTTCTATATATTTAACTATTTTTTTGGCACTGCTTCTATCACTTAAAATTTCTTTAGCCTTTTCTTCATCTTTATTTGATTATTCAAATGCCTCATCCTAAAATATATTGAAATTTTAGCAAAGAATTTTATGACCTCTTCGGGAATATTTGTTGCTCCTCTTTCCAGTTCTGCAACCAGAGTTTTTATGCAGTCTTTGCCCCTAGCAGAGATTTGCCCTGAATGCTGGTGAATATCTCTCGCAACACGGTCAGCTAAGAAAGAAATTCCTCTGAAGGCAAATGCAGTCCGCCTCTACTCACCATCCCTACCCATGAGTCACTGGTACACATGGACACTTTTTTTCCTAATTCAGGACATTTTGAGGAGAACTTTTTGAAGATATAACCCTCTATGTATTTCAGTGCTTCATTTTTAATGACACTGGCTGCTGTTTTTTCATTGTCTCTATTCTCTTTGCATGCTTCTTCGCTCTATTCTCTTTGCATGCTTCTTCGCTATCCTCGATATCCTCTTCAGGGCACTCAAAATCGAGGTCTTTAAATAAAGAACTGCTCAAATTCAATTCTAATGATAATTCTATATCCTCCTTGTGCTTGATATTAACGGCAGAATCATTCAACATCATAATATTATCGTCATTATTGCCTTCTGGATCTGAGTTTGCTTTTTCACTTATTATCCTAACATTCTTACCTAAAATTACTGATCTAATCCTGAACTTAAATTCTACAGCATTAGGATGCAGCCAAACAGATGCTCTAGGCAATCCTGATTTAATTTTTGCGTCAAAATATAGTCAAGACCATAGAGATCTTTAACCATATTGTAAAGGCCAACAATGGACTTGCTTGAGAGAATGATCCCCTTCTGAAATTTATACAGACCTCTTGTCTTCGGTGATTTTACCTTTAAAGTACTCATTACTTCTACCACCTTCTCCAGGGTATGTACTTGAGAATCTGTTTCTGTTCCGAAGGCATTTCTAGTAGATACGTCTCCATATATATGATTCGAATTCATAATATCAAGCCAGTCATTAATGAGTGTTATAAAATCTGAGGTAGGCTTCCAGTTGCTAGATACTAATGGTCCCCTACCCCCCAAATGCCTCAAAGCATTTGCACAAGACGATGAGAGCAACTGAGCAGCAAATTTAACACGCTGCCTCTGATGTCCATTAACAGTTAGATGATGATTATGAATTTTGTAAGCTAACCCATATTCTGTTGGCTGTTTCATTACCATTTCACGAATGCTTTCGTCAGATATATAGTCATTACCCAAATAAAATCCTGAATCAAGGAAATTGTTTCGAACTAGCTTTACTAAATGGGGAACATCTGCAAAAACATATATTTCCCTCTCTGCACTAGGATTTTTGAACGAAATTTTGTTCTTAACAGGATCTATGCCTAATTCCCTCCACATACGAAGGTTGGGTGACCCCATGTCATTCACAATTGCAAACAACTGGGATAAACCCTCGGGGCTTTCCTGTATGTTACTATGATTTCTAATAGCAATGTTTTTAAATCTGTCTGGCCGGAGTTGAAATAAACTGGTTGTTTCCATTTTCCAATTAATCCTCGTAGCATGAATACTAAAGCTTTGTCATGAGGCTCATATAATGCAGCCATACTTTGTCGATACAATAATTCATCTATAATAGACATTTCATCCAAACTTAGCACTGCAAAGTCTTTCATTAATTGTAAAAGTTTCAGGATTTAAGCTCGTAATAATGCTAATACACGTCAAAAATCCCTGGCTCGCAATAAAAATTACGAGCTCTTTCTTTCAATGTGGTTTCACATGGCAATGGGAATCCTTTTTTAAGTCGCAGGTATTTATAAGCCTTAGCACTTATACTTCTTAAAGTTAAAACAGAAGCAATATCTTCACTGCTCCATTTCCTCACTTACTTCTTTGTTACAATGGCGTTAATCTGTGCTTTACTAAAAAATGGCTCTAAAATAATTTCATTTCTGATAATTAGCACATTATCATCATTCAACTGAGTTATATATTCTTATAATTTGCCATTTTCTTTCTGCACTTCTTGTAATTCCTTCCCTAGATTTTGCAAGTCTTTTTCCAATATCTTTATTTTGGCATTTTCTTCTTTCACTTCTTTTAATTCAGTTCTTGGTTTTTGCAACTCTTTTTCGAACTCCCGATTGCCATTTTCTGTTGCACAGGGTTTCTCTATATTTTCTCATTCTAATACAATTATTTCATTAGAATCCTCTTTCTCTGAAGTAACCGTTGGCTTTCCATCACGGAGATGATCTTGCACCGTAGGATTGTAAAGACGTTTATTTGACCTCCTATCTGTCGCTTCCACTGCAACAACAGAGAACTTGCATTACAAAAAGTATTGTCTTTGCATATTACGACATGCCAACAGTAATTGTATATATACATTCCTTTTTAGTTCCTTAATTACATTGTTAAATTCTGTTTCAATATCACACATGACGTGCTTTGCAACAATTAACTCACCTTTTGGTAAAAGCATAGAAAGAATAGCGTCTTTCTTCAGCGCTCTCATATTCTTAGGGCTGTCTCTTGATATTCCCTCATTGTAGTCCTTGTGGCTGAAATGCACTGAACACACAAGTGCATATTTGATATTAATTGCATCAGCACGGCAACGCCTTTACCCACTCATCACAATAAATTTTGTCTTTTGGAAAACGAAAATATCTGATTCCATTTCCTTTTGTCTTCCTGTTGCTATTTGAGCAACCATACACAGAACATGAATTTGGCATTGTTAATAAAGCACTTTCCCATCACTGTCCTACTGTCCTGAACGTATACTTCCGCAATACTAAGTTGTGGTTGCCGCCCGGCCAGGGCCACGGATCACTTAAAAGGGTCAGGTGGGAATGTTGTGTCGGCGTGGGGTGAATTGTGGCCCACTCTGGAAGGTGAGTCACCGATAATCTCTTCTCCGTCTGACCTCCACTGTACTTGGGTTTCCCTTATCAACCGAACAGATTCCCGAAAGCTATCCTTGCTGTTTTTAAATTTAAATATATGTACATTTACATAACTGTGGATTTGTTTCTCCAACACTTGGATTGTCGTTGTGTTCTATTTTGTTTTCTCTGTCCTTTTTCTTTAATCAGAATATTTAAGCCAGATTTTAATATAGCTGATAACCTTACGAAATTCGTCGAAATTAGTGTATTCTTAAAGTGCCGTGATTAACAATCGTTATCCTACCCTTGCCTTTCTCATGAACAATCGGAGCACTTGGCTTTGTTCTTCAGCCGGCTTTTGAACCTGTCCACCCAAACCGACCACGTAGTCGCTATGGAGCTGTAGGGGTGAAAATCGCTTCCTTCCACGTGTTAATCTGAGCCTTACTGACACATAGGAAAACAAGCTTCATTCTTTCAACAGGTGATTCCAGAAACACTCAAGAAACTCCTGAGTAACATTACCACAGCCTCGACTCCTGAGAAGCGTTGTTGTAGGAGAATATCCACCTCAGCTGAATCTTTTCTCTGCGAAATATATTCTGGGATCCCGAAAACCACCGGTTTGGAGGCCTCGTGGCCCAGGCCCGGGCATATGGTATGTGGAGGTGCAATAAGAAATTGTAGTTTTCTTAGACAATAAAACCAAGCGACTTATCTCATTTATTTACTCCTTTACCTTACAATTTTGTTATTTAGAAACCTCGGTATCCTGCTCAATGCAGTGGTAGTTTCTTCTTCTTCTTCTTTACAAGTATCAAAATACTTCACAAATGATGTATCCAGTTGAAGGCAGTGATAGCTGTCATAATTGTTCAAATGTTTGCCAAGAATGATGGCTAACGTAATCATTCAGGTTACGTGAAAATATCGAAGTGAGTAGCCACTATTATCCCTGATAACCAATAATTGTATTTTAATTTTTGATTCGCAATACTCAACAAGCAAATACTAAGAACCTCTGCAGATGTCGACAGTCAATTGCTAAACTCTGCTTGTGCTTGGTACCAAAATGTGTTCAAAACTGATCCTAGACAGCCAACGACTGTTAAGATATTTTTGTATTACATGGAAGATATATTCAATGTTGGGTAGATCTAGGGTACCTATCCGCGGCGGCCCAGACTATGGCAGTTGCGGTTTTTCTATGCAGTTTCACCTACTGAACAAGATTTTTAAGTAATATTTATTCGCACGACTGTAATTAACCCCCAGGGGCCAGTACTAAAGGTAATACTTCAGAAGCACTCCGCACTGGATATTAAAATAAATAATCACCTATATGGAAAGAGCATGTGAAAAGCAATATAAAAAGTATAGTCATTATATGAGAGATTGAACGGGGTGGAATTAAATGAGCTTGATAAGTTTTTACCTCGAATTTTTCCTAAGTCGGGAGAGGTGTTTCCTCTACGGTAATGTTTACTTATAATGAGCCCTCTAACTTACTTTCTTACGCAAACAAAAGCAGTTCCAGTTACTCATTATTGGCTGAGAGGTGTGACATCGTTATGACGTCATGGGTTTCATAACCAATTACGAACGACTTTAGTCGAAAACTAAGTTTCACTAGCATTTCAGCGGAGTAATAAAGTTACCTGTCCAGTGTCCACTGGTATTCTTGTTTGACTGAATACTCGAATAATGAAGCAAAAACCGGCATTTTGTCTTCCTGTAGCTATGGCAGAGGCTGTGGCTGGCCCTTCTGGCATTAATTTTGACAGAGATCTTCGATTTCCTACCGATTGTTTGCAGTGCAATGTGGGTTACGGTGAATTTTATCATTAATTTTCTAGTGGTGGTAAAGAAGTTGTTATTGAATATGCTCAAAGACATAATTTAATTCTAAAGTAGAAAAACTGCGAATGTTGTGGAGCTATTTGTCGGATCGACTACAACAGGAACGCCTTTAGGTGTGATCCGCCACGGTAAGTAGCCTTACTGTAACCCCTGTGGCTAGCGCCCCCAGCGCAACATTACCTCTTGCCAGTTCATGCCGTGCTTGCTAAGAATCTTTAAATATGCGGATAAGGTGCGAAGCGTCGTTCCCCCACGGCCTTACTGACAGCACACAAAAATCGATCGTCGCGGATATGTAGTCTCTCCCTACTTTGTTTGTTGTTGTTTTGGTATCGCCGCCATATTGGTTTTGGTGTTCTTCCGCCGATTTCGGTCGGCGGTCGAGTCGCCGTGTTTAGTACTGGCCCTTGGGGGTTAATTACAGTCGTCCGAATAAATATTACTTTAAATTCTTGTTCAGTGGGTAAAATAACATAGGAAAACGTCAATTACCATAGTCTAGGCCACCGCGGATTGCTTTTGTAGAAATACCCTTGAGATTTTGTTTATGCTTAAACAGAAGGATAAAAAGGAGACAATCTGCCACCAACATGCAATTTATTAGTGAACCAACCTGCCGTTAACGGATGCTATCTTGATTCAACACTGAATATACCTTCCATGCAATACAAAAATTTCCTAACAGTCGTTAGCTGTCTAGAACCAGTTCTGAATACATTAAGTTCTGTGATAAACCACGCACGATTAGAGTTAGTAATTTCCTATCGACATTCTGTAGAAGTACCCGGTTAGCTTAGTGAATATTGTAAATCAAAAGTAGAAGACAATTATTGGTAATACACGTACCATAAATATTACTTAGCTCACCAATAGTCTTTATAGGACTCTGAAAACCATTTAATAAGTCTTGATCATTGTGGCGAGACACTTGTTTACTTCAGTAAACATTGTTAACCGTAAATGCATTAAACCTGAAGACTGAAATGCAATGTAAACAAGATTTTCGACTTATTAGCAAACAGGCCTTCCCCACGAAAGACATCCGTGCTCAGTTTTGGATGCTTTCTCCTCTTAATAAAATATGACAGACTAGTCAACCTATTACGTCATAATCTCAATCTCTCTCTCTCTCTCTCTCTCTCTCTCTCAACACCCCTTCTACTCTCTCTTCCCCCTTCCCTCACTCTTTCCCTCTCTCTCCCCCCTAATACCAAAGCCCCGCCCCCATCACTCTCTCCTCCCTACGACACCCCCTACTCTCCCCCCTTTTTTTCCTCCCTAACACCCCCTCTACTCTTTCACTTCCTCTCCCTCGCACTCTCGCCTTTTCCTGTTAAAATAGTTGCTTCAATCCAACCCCCAACCTGCGCCTACCCACTATCGGGGCTGAACTTGGGACTTAGGGCATCGATTGTGTCACTATTCATCTCAGCGACCTTAAAAACTGGATTTGCCATTAGCTAATATCTGTTGTTTTCAGTTATTTTTACATGTCACCTCTCTCTTAACCCCAACCCCTTTGATGCCAGTGATGTCTTACCCCCAAAGTATTCTTTTCAGATAGAGACTATTGGTGAGCTTTATAAACCATATTTGTGGCACATGTACTTACATGCATTGAATGATAGAGGAAACAAATCCAGCTGGCAAAATATTGGCAAAAAATTTCCAACCCTTACACACGCTGTCCAAATCAACATTGCATATCAATTTCTTGCAATATGAAAGCAATATGGAAATATGCAAACAGTCATTGGTCATTTGAGACCAATTTGAATAAATTTGTGCTATATCACAAAAACAGACATCATTATTTATCAAATATCGAATGGTTTGTAGCAGTAATTAGTAGTACATGTTCAATGAATATTTCAACAACAAAATATTACAATTATTGGTTGTCCAGAGTAATGGCTGCTGCGTACTTCGACATTTCCATTTCCCGCGAATAATGACTAATTCATCATTCTTTGGTAGACATTAAATTTTCAACTACTAATAACTACATATTCCTCGGGAGTACAGCAAAAGCCATGCCCTCTGTAAGATACCTGAACTACTACGGTGCAAATGTTTCAAATTTTATTTTACCAAACAGCCCTTTAACACTATTCAAACTTTTCACAATTACTTTCCTCATTCAGTCCCTAAGACTACTCGAAGGAGCCCCTGTACCTAAATATCAGTTTGTGAACAGTGTAACTTGAACGACTTTGCAATTTCCGAAAATATGAGTGCCTTAAATGATCGCAAGTACAGATCAAATCGTAACTAAACTAACCGAATGACTAACAAAACGTGTAAGGAAACCAACAAAAATATATGATCGATCAAAAGTTCACAAAAATTGTAGTTTGTATGGTGTTTTAACGTTGCATGGAACCAGTGGTTATCCAGCAACGAGACCTACAGCTTTACATGACTTCCGAACCACGTCGAGAGTGAACTTAACTTCTATCACCAAAAATACACACAAAAATCGTCGTGATAAAAAATGCATAGACTTCGATCATTCAAATTCGGAGACTTCAGAAACTTTGAAACTACCCTTCTTAAGTCCGTCTATTCTGCTTATGGTAGTAGTTTTTGGAGATTTCTGTGCAACTCGGGAACTTTTTAAAAGTTGCGAACTATTGAGGGGCTGGAAGTTTGACGATTATAAATTTCGCCGCTAAAGTTTTACGAGCACTTTCGAATGGAGTGAGAGAGATAGTGTGTTGTGTGTGTGTGTGTGAGAGAGAGTGTGTGTGTGTGTGTGAGAGAGAGAGAGAGAGAGAGAGAGAGAGAGAGAGAGAGAGAGTATAAGTCAGGAATTCCAACTTAACAATATAAAGCTCGAACAACAATGCCATGAGTTAGGGATCTAAATTTAACAGAGAGAGAGAGAGAGAGAGAGAGAGAAGAGGAGAGAGAGAGAGAGAGAGAGAGAGAGAGTTTGAGATTGAGAGGGTGGTTTATATAACTACCTTGAGGAAATCTCAAAATCTCACCGAGAGATGGAGAGAAAATTCTAAATAAAAATCAGTTGCTCTAAAAAAAACCGAGAAGAGAGAGAGAGGCGATATATTTACACAGCATTCTAAATGCACGATGAATCCATGATACCAAATTAAGTACCTCAACAAATTGAAGGCTAAGAAGAATCTATTATAATTAAGCATGACATGTCGTGTGGTTAGATGTTCAACCCTACCTGAGCTTTGGACTAAAAATACATTTCGAAACAGTAATTTGTTTTCCAAAAGGCACATTTGATTCAATCATAAACCAGGCCAGGCACGCAATTTTGACAATTTTGAAGCTGGAGAGAGAGATTCCTAAAGTTGATACCTAAAGCAAACTGAGGTTGACCGTTTTCATCCACCTTGCTAATAATCCTCTTTGGAGAGAGTTTGTATTTGCAAATGTCGATCCTCCATAAAAGGTCCTTGTTAGATAAGCAATTCCAACTCCCCTACAGCACTGGTCGAGTTTCGAAAAGTGTAAATACCATTAGTCTCTTTAATTACATTTTATAGTAAGCAATTTCAAATTCTTCATAATTATCACTAACCAAGAAAAATTTACAACTTAAGAAGGAGACCTAGCCTGTAGGGTCCAATGTTTATGTAAAATGTGTTAAGTTTATTCTTAAATATTTAAATTTTGTATTAAGTTTTCTTTTGAAAAAATACCAAAGTGCAAATAACCGAGGGCAGATAAAACTCTAAGCATCTGAAGCTTAAGAGAACCTTGGGATTATTGAAAACGTCACTTTACTAAAAAAAAGAAAAAAAATGCGGAACTAGAGTCATTCATACTAATTAACAACTACCACAAAACACTAGGGCATTAAATGAGTCTAGAATTCATAACTTATAAGAAAATCACACAGTCTAATGGAAAGACAGTCTCAAAAATTCTAGAATGAGGAAAATGCATTCACAGGAACAAAGTGGGCATTTCGTGTAACACACTGTACCACGATCTAAATATATTCGAGAAAACCATTTTGATTATAGATCATCGAAAACAACTGAGGGAAAACAACACATTCAATATTTTGATATCAAATCCTACGACTGTCAACTATGTAACTATTTAACCGAACACTTAAGGTAATGGCTAAATTACCTTAAGAATAAGCATTACATATCCAAACGGGAGATTTTTATAGATAAACTTTATATTTCCAGAAAGTCATTCAGTATGTTAACTGATTTCAAGGAACACGGGAAATGAGCTCGCCTCCCCACAGTACTTCCTCCAGGGAAAACTTCCGTTCCTTGTTTCGCTTGTTAATCAATTACTTTCAGGCAATTAAAAGCTGTCAGTCGCTTAAACTCTCAGGAAATCGCCATCACTCACCATCTGTAAAAGATAAAAGTTTACTGCCAAATTTTTCACTAAAAAATAAAAAAAATATTCCAAACTTTCAACAGTCCTGTTTTCCTGATACCTGAACAGCCTGAGATCTGACAAATGACCTTAAAATTAGCAGGTATAAAACCTGCATAAAAATCTGCTACTAACGAGAATGATCAATAATTTTTTCCCTCAGCTAAACACCAGACCTTTGATCAGCTTTAATTAGGAGTGACGCAAGCCTTTCGTTATGGTATTACAAATTTTCAACTTATACCACGGGTGCAATGGGCCCCCAGCTGGGGTCTCAGGTTGCACCTCTATATTCCACTAGCCTTACCGAGGGCTCTTTTCAAGGTGTGTGTGTGTATTTTAAGTCTCAGCAGGTAATATGCTCAATAACTTTAAATAAACCTTACGAGCATACTGCATTTGCAACTGATCGCAATAAAACTCTGAACACAAGGGGGCCGTTAAGCACATGCAGTTGTAATGCAGAAACAGTGATG
Organism: Macrobrachium nipponense; assembly: GCF_015104395.2. Lineage (NCBI taxonomy): Eukaryota > Metazoa > Arthropoda > Malacostraca > Decapoda > Palaemonidae > Macrobrachium > Macrobrachium nipponense. Next base: position 57,039,908 of record NC_087211.1, read on the forward strand.
AAAAATACATAGAGCCGCAAGCACCAACAACTACTGAATAAAAGGAGTCAAGATACAGCAAAGGAACCTATGAACTGGCAGTATCCAGACTGCTCTATTACCGTCCGCAAAAATCACAGTAAAACGGAGGCAATGGCTATGAAAACTTTTTAGACATTAAGAAAATTACGACACAAGAACAAGTTATATATATTATCTTTCTCCCACCTTACTTTCCATCCTCTCCTAAGAACTGATTCATAGTGCAACTGCTTTGAGGTTTTCCTCCTGTTACACCTTTCAAACCTTTTACTGTTAATCTCCGTTTCAGCGCTGAATGTCCTCATAGGTCCCAGTGCGTGGCTTTTGGCCTAAATTCTATATTCGATTCAATTCCTTTAGACTGTCATTGTATACTTTATTTAGTCCTCTGCTATATAATAGGCTATATCTATTTCACTGTATCATTCAGCATGCATACCATAAATTTTACTCTTGCCATACCTTGTCTTGATTGGTTACTGTTCATGAAGTGAAGGATTAAGGATCTTCTTCTTTCCTACCGTTATCCCTACATTAAGGGGTCGGTTGCATGATGCGTCTTCTCCTTCTCCACTGCCTTCTGTCCAAGGCCTCATCATCCTCCACCAAACCTCTTCTCTCCATATCTTCCTTCACTTTATCTCGCCATCTCATTCTCTGTCTCCCTCTCGATCTTCTTCCTCTAACAGGCTCCTCCCAAGGATCTGGTAGGGGACAAAAGGGCAAGGGTAGACGTTTACTCCAGGGAAGTATGGGCAAAGGTATAAGTGGCCGTGGTGAGGGCCTGAGTAAGGGATGGTGATAAATTGGGCATTCCAAATTGTGACCATGTTCATCTCTTAACCAATCGTCTTTCGATGTCACAAGGTTGATGTTTCTGGTAAATCTCCATTTTTCAAATAGCACTGACCAATATATCCATACCCATGATACCTTTTGGTCAAGTGTTCGTACCAAGACCATTCCTCCCTTTCCCAGCTCTCCTTACATAGAATAAACAGATATTCTGTTCTATTCCATTTATTGCCACATTAAAAATGACATACCCTAGTATATCAATTTAATTTCCACTAAGGTCATAGATACAGTTACTGCTATTAAATGGTATCATTCCCTTTTGTTTTCGGTCTTTCACAAACTTTTTTTTCCCTCTCTAGATAATCAACCCACCGTTCTTACTCGAGTACACATTACACTTATAAAAAGGACGACCTTCATTGCCACGACAACAAACGGGTACGAATTCATATCACAGAGAAATATTCCTAGCCAATAATTGCAGTCATGAGCACTGCAAGACATTGCAAGATGCTCCCCCTTCTTCTATCGTATGTAAGCGTTTCCCATTAATTCCGTCATTTGCAGCAACTCAATATGCGACAGGCAAATTACCAGAGTCAAGAGAAATTAAATTCGGGAGGGGACAGGAAGGAGTTTTTTATCAAAACACTGAAAGCTGTCTAATGAGGACGAGTCTTCGTTATGAAAGGGGTGGAGAGTGGACTGCAATCAGTTTCAAAAGAAGAATCGAGAGAGAGAGAGAGAGGAGCGAGAGAGGATGAGAGTAAAATAAACGATACAAGCGTCGGGCTGGATTCAAGTGAGGGGACTGATATTTCCTTCATTCTTTCCGCCTCTCTTTATATCTTCAGCTGAGAACCTTTATGGACAGAGGCAGCCAACTATACACCCAAGAGTGAAAAACTGTGATAACAGACAAGTTAAAGGAAAAGGTGATAAATAAATAAATATGAAGGAACAGAAAATCGATACACTTGATATTCAGGAATCGTCAGCTGAGAGCAGAAATGAATTTGCTCCTAGCTTAAATATTTGGAGATCAGAGTATTCCCCAAGTGCACCAGGCAAACTATTCCATATTTTAGTCGTAGCAAAGAAAAACCTAGCAAATTGAGTAATATTAAACCTAATACTATTAAACGTCACTTTTGGCAGTCGCAGCTTACCTAGAGTTGCGAGCAAAAACAGATAAGAAGAGTGCAGAGGATGTTTGTGTTTGTAGTACATTCATTTTATGCAATAAGCATAGAGAAATTACTATACGTCCATTTCACCATCAACATAAGAGTTCCCAGAGAATAACACACATATATATATACATATATATATCACATATATATATATATATATATATATATATATATATATATATATATATATATATATATATATATCCTGTGAGTGGTAATGCTCTCTGGGTCCATTTCCCAACAAGTGCTTCTTGTCTCCATTAGAAGCCTGAATTCAATCAGAAATGTACTCGGAGCAAATTAATTGCGCAACAGAATTCCGTCGAGGGCAAATTTAAGAGAAAGATGCAGTCATGATTCTCTACTTCGCATCGTTGTATCATTTGGTTAAATGCTACGTTAGTGAAATAACTTCATTTATACTGCACTTATTTCCGGTATCATTATGAACCACTGCAAATTTAGCAAGACGTCTTAGGTATGTTGCAACTTTCAGCTGCGCTTGGTTTTCACATGATAAAGACGGTGTCCCAAAGCTAATAAAGTAATTCTTATGTTACAGCATAAATTAATTTTCTTAGGATAAGTCTTAAAAAGTCTCAAAGCTTTTAGATACAAAGATATTCCATGATTTCACTGATGCTAATCAAACAAAGAAAGTTATTGCAATATACCGAATGTTTCGAGTAATTAGGTTTATAATATGCAAATATGCAATTTGCATATTTGCATTCAGGTTAACAAAATACACGAGGCACAGATAGCAAAGCTGTGATGTATTTTATTCCCTTTGTGAAGCGAACATACAATTGGATAACATTATGCAAACTTCAGTATCCAATAATTCTGTCACGTTATGTGAATATAAATACTTTAAACATCTAAAAGGAAAACTATTTTAAGATAATAAAACGTGAAAACTACGTAAAAGACTTCAAAAGAATATATAAAAAACTCTCAAATGAAAACAAAATAAGAAACAGAACGAACGTCCTAACACATAACCCAATAAAAACAGGATCAAGTTGCAAATATAATTCATAGCTTTCAGTTTTCGCTGAAAGCAAAAATCCGGCGTGATACAAAGTGAACATTTATCAGGTTCATTTAAAAATCAGTACGAAATAACACAATGAGAAAATGTCAGTCGTAAAAGATAAAAATATAAAAGAAAACTCTTGTTAGAAATGACCCAATCTCTGGATATCATTTGAAGCTCAGAAAGACAATGTGTATTTATTTAGCATCAAATTTGCCTTGTTTTCGTGCAAAAATTACGATAACTTCTTGGAGTCTGGAAACTTTACCTAAAACGCTTATACAATTTTCTCAGCTTAGTTCATTAAAAAAGTTCAGATTAAATGACATGTTCTAAGAGGCTCACGAGCTAAAACACTTAAAACGCCCCACATCCCTTGTCGAAACTATCAATTTTATATTTTGGCATAATTTGGCAGCCGAAAATGCCACACGTCTTCAACATGCACACATCACGGAACGCAGTCAAATTACACACAATTCACATACAAAATATGTTCTTCTATCCTACTAGATTTGTCTAAAAAGCAAAGGAACAATTTTCAATAAAGTAAAAACGGGCGAGTATGTTATCTTGGTTGACTGAATGTCCTTTCTCTCTCTCTCTCTCTCTCTCTCTCTCTCTCTCTCTCTCTCTCTCTCTCTCTCTCAAACAATTTCAGACATTTCAAACTCTATGAAACGTCGTATTAAGCAACATATCACCAATCCCCCTAACTCTCTCTCTCTCTCTCAGACAAGTTCTGATGATTCAATCTTTGCAACTTCGCGATAAACAACAACTGCTCTCTCTCTCTCTCTCTCTCTCTCTCTCTCTCTCTCTCTATAGAAAACAGGAGAGTGGTCAAAAAGATGGTAAATGCCTTTTAATTTGGATAAATGTAGTGTTACAAATAAGAACAAACAACCCTCATGCCAACTACATGCTGCTTGGGAATGACGTAAATAGTGTAGAACAAGAAGAGGACCTTGGTGTCATTATAACCAAGGACTTAAAATCCACAAAACAGTACATAAAATTCGAAAAGAAGACACAGAAACTAGTGGGATACATAAAGAGGCAGTTCAGATACAGAAAGAAGGAAACGGTGCTGCAACTCTACACATCAATAGTTAGACCTCATCTTGAATACGCAGTACAGTTTTGGTCACCAACACTAAGAAAGAACATAAATAGATTAGAAGGGGTACAAGCAAGAGCCCCAAAGTTAATTCCATCCATCAGCAAATAGGTTACCAAAGGCGACTAGAGAGCCTGAACATTTATGGCCTAGAAACATGACGACTGCGAGGGTAACTAATAGAAACATTCAACATACTGAAAGGGATAACAAAAGTAGACAGTAAACTATTTACGTTAAAACCAGACAAGAAATAATAGATGAAAACTAGAGGTGAAGAGATACAACACATCCCATTGTGGGAACTTCTTTACATACAAGATATGTGACACTTGGAATAAACAGCCACCAGAAGTTCTAAACAGCAACAGTGTGGAAGAGTTTAAAAGAAAGCTAGATCAAATCATTAGCACACTGTGAATGAACAGTAAAACCCGCTCCTTGAGATAAGTGAGCACACGATGCCTCCTCGGATGAACTAACAAGTCTTTGAGATATCGTAATCCTTTTAACTCTCTCTCTCTCTCTCTCTCTCTCTGAAGATTCCTCGTAATGCAATCTCTTTTAGGATTTCCCGGTCAGTAACCCTCAGTAACCATCAGTAGTCGCCTGCTTCTTCGCCTTTCCTATACTTCTATCAACTTCCTTCCCACTTCTTCCTGCCTGGGGAATTATGAGAGCAACGAAAATGGACATCATCCAAAAGACTACTGCTTCCTCATCCCGGCCCCCCAAAAATATTTCTTATCCCTAAAACGCCAGTTAGATAAGATATTCTCACGAGATATTCTGAACACAGGACTAAAATAATATAGGATATATTTCGCGCGTAATTGGCTTTTCAGAAAACACGGAAAAATCCTCAAGGTCGTTCCGACTGCGACATTATGAATTCATGAGATATAAACAACAATTTCTTTCAGACTAAGACGAAAGTGCAGGTATATAATACTCTTCCCCCTGCCCTACCCTCCCCCCAGCCCTACCCTCCTCCCTGCCCAAACTCCCAGCCTCAGACTTTTCTGCTTCAAGATGCAACACAAATCCTCTTATGGAGATGCGCCTTCAATATTTTCAAGTTTATTTCCTTGTTTATGGAAACTGCGAGGCTTCACAAAGGGATAAAGGTTAAAGGCAATTTGCAGGTAATAAACATGGGTATACTATGTTTTATTAACTCGAAGTATTTCACAAGTATTTTAGTTGACGTATCTGATTATTTTGTTGATTTCTGCCAAATATACCGCGCAACTCGATTCTGCTTTCTGAAATATAGATTCCGCTTTGAAATATAGACTTCGTTAAAATGTTTTATAACCTAAAATACTTTATGAAATATAGATTCCGTTAAAATATTTTATAACCTAAAATACTTTATGAAATATAGATTCCGTTAAAATGTATTATAACCTAAAATACTTTATGAAATATAGATTCCGTTAAAATATTTTAAAACAAAATACTTTATGAAATATAGATTCCGCTAAAATGTTTTATAATCTAAATTACTTTATGAAATATAGATTCTGTTAAAATATATTATAACCTAAAATACTTTATGAAATATAGATTCCATTAAGATATTTTATAGCATAAAATACTTTATGAAAATGAAGTAACAGTGATACTTATTTCTCTGCTAAGGCATCCATGAAACTGGTGTTGTCATGCCAGCGTAACAAACAAACAAACAAAATAATTGAATACTTTTAATGTAAAAAAAAAAAAATCTCAGAAGGCTTCCAGAAACGACCTAAAAGATACCGTAAAAATGAATATATATATATATATATATATATATATATATATATATATATATATATGATATATATATCTATTATATTCTATATATATAAAATATATATATATATATATATATATATAAAGGTTTTTGCCACAAAGGAAAAAATGAAAAAGCGAGATAGCCAAGTACTTTCGGTCCTGTTCGGACCCTTTACTGAGGCAAACTGATTTTACAGAGAACAACATAGTCAAAAGAAGGCTTAATATACAAACTGACACTATAAGATTAGCAAGCAATAAGGGCGATTTTCACTCTACAGAAAGGAGAACCGCCTGAGGGTAGCCCCACCTTAAGAAGGATACCCGCAGTAAACAAGTGATTCTTCCAGAAAACAGTACATTTGCAAAACCAGGGACCATATACAATTTAATATCATGAATTTTTACACAAATTTTCCCAAAAAAATTATTATTAATGAAAAGACGAAAGAAAATATAAATATATATATATCATATATATATATATATATATATATATATATCGAGCAAATAATTTAACATATGTACATTTTTATTCTGACCACCATCTTAATATTAAAATTTCAATTTTTTCTTCTATGTTCCTACGCGCTTTGCGTATCACGAGTCCACAATATCTGGACCAAGAAATAGAATACATAAAAAAAGATACCGTGAAATGAATATATCTATATATATATATATATATATATATATATATATATATATACATATATAAATAAATAAAGGATTTTTGCCACGAAGGAAAAAATGAAAAAGCGAGATAGCCAAGTACTCGGTCCTGTTCGGACCCTTTACTGAGACAAACTGATTTTACAGAGAACAACATAGTCAAAAGAAGGCTTAATATGCAAACTGACACTATAAGATTAGCAAGCAACAAGGGCGATTTTCACTCTACAGAAAGGAGGAGCCGCCTGAGGGTAGTCCCACCTTGAAGGATACCCGCAGTAAAACAAGTGATTCTTCCAGAAAACAGTTACATTTTGGAAACAAACACTGGAGCATATACAATTTAATATCAATGAATTTTTACACAAATTTTCCCAAAAAATATTAATGAAAAGACGAAAGAAAAATATAAATATATATATATCGAGCAAGAGAAAGAGGAGAGAGAATATCGAACCAGAGAGAGAGAGAGAGAGAGAGAGAAATGATAACTATATACATGTGGGACTAATTTATTAGTTGTTCATTTATTTTAAGGTCCTCATAAACATCTTACAAATATATGGGTCCAAATGGTATATTCCCAGACTAAGATTTAGGTTGTTTTTATTAGTGATTTGTATAATTGCCGATTCCAGTAAATTTCTTGAAACATAATCATTAGATCTAGCAATTACCGAGGTATCACCCCAATTAATACAATGAGATTTTTCACTCAGATGGATAAACAGTGCATTAGAAGTGGGCTGTTCTAACTGAATACTATGCTGCTTAATACGTACACATAAATTTTACTTGACTGACCAATGTAAAACGATGGGCAATCTTTACAAGGAATTTTTGTAAATGATGTTGTTATTTGTTACGGGACTATTTTTAATTAGCATATCTTTAATGGTATTGTTAAGAGAACACTACATTAACATTAAACGATTTAAATATTTGATTTTATGGTTTCAAATCCACGAAAATAAGGTAAGCTAGGTACATTTTTAGGCATTTCTTTTTCATTAATAGCAATACTATAAACTTTTTATGAGCTTTTTGATAAAATAAATCAATTAAATGAGGTGGGTAGCAGAGATCGTTTCCTATCTTTTTTATGTTTATTCTATTTCTTGTCCAGATATTGTGGACTCGTGATACGCAAAGCGCGTAGGAACATAGAAGAAAAAATTGAAATTTTAATATTAAGATGGCGGTCAGAATAAAAATGTACATATGTTCAATTATTTGCTCGATATATGTATGTTTATATTTTCTTCTTGTCTTTTCATTAATAATAATTTTTTGGGAAAATTTGTGTAAAAATTCATGATATTAAATTGTATATGCTCCCGTGGTTTTTTTCAAAATGTACTGTTTTCTGGAAGAATCACTTGTTTACTGCGGGTATCCTTCAAGGTGGGACTACCCTCAGGCGGCTCCTCCTTTTCTGTAGAGTGAAAATCGCCCTTGTTGCTTGCTAATCTTATAGTGTCAGTTTGCATATTAAGCCTTCTTTTGACTATGTTGTTCTCTGTAAAATCAGTTTGTCTCAGTAAAGGGTCCGAACAGGACCGAAAGTACTTGGCTATCTCGCTTTTTTCATTTTTTTTCCTTCGTGGCAAAAATCCTTTATTTATTTATATATGTATATATATATATATATATATATATATATATATATATATATATATATATATTCATTTCACGGTATCTTTTTTTTTTATGTATTCTATTTCTTGGTCCAGATATTGTGGACCTCGTGATACGCAAAGCGCGTAGGAACATAGAAGAAAAAAATTGAAATTTTAATATTAAGATGGTGGTCAGAATAAAAATGTACATATGTTAAATTATTTGCTCGATATAGATATATATATATATATATAATATATATATATAATATATGATATATATATTTATATTTTCTTTCGTCTTTTCATTAATAATAATTTTTTGGGAAAATTTTTGGAAAATTTGTGTAAAAAATTCATGATATTAAATTGTATATGGTCCCTGGTTTTGCAAAATGTACTGTTTTCTGGAAGAATCACTTGTTTACTGCGGGTATCCTTCAAGGTGGGGCTACCTCAGGTCGGTTTCTCCTTTCTGTAGAGTGAAAATCGCCCTTCTTGCATTGCTAATCTTATAGTGTCAGTTTGTATATTAAGCCTTCTTTTTGACTATGTTGTTTCTCTGGTAAAAATCAGTTTGCCTCAGTAAAGGGTCCGAACAGGACCGAAAGTACTTGGCTATCTCGCTTTTTCATTTTTTTTCCTTTGTGGCAAAAAACCTTATATATATATAATATATATATATATTATATATATATATATATGATATATATATATATATATATATATCATTTTACGGTATCTTTTAGGGTCGTTTCTGGAAGCCTTCTGAGATTTTTTTTTTTTTACAAAAGTATTCAATTATTTTGTTTGTTTGTTTGTTACGCTGGCATGACAACACCAGTTTCATGGATGTCCTTAGCAGAAGAAATAAAGTATCACTGTTACTTCATTTTCATAAAGTATGCAAGTATTGAGCCCATTATGCATTGCATAACCCATGTTTTGCATATATGAAAGGCATTGAACTTACGGGTTTTTACGCCGCGCCAGAGGTTGCCACAGTAGTATATGCAAGTATTGAGCCTTTATTTTATGCATTGCATAACCCATGTTTTGCATATATGAAAGGTATTGAACTTACGTGCCCATATTTTGCATATATGAAAGGCATTGAACTTATGGGTTTTTACGCCGCGCCAGAGGTTGCCACAGTAGTATATGCAAGTATTGAGCCCATTATGCATTGCATAACCCATACTTTGCATATATGAAAGGCATTGAACTTACGGGTTTTTACGCCGCGCCACAGGTTGCCACAGTAGTATATGCAAGTATTGAGCCCATTATGCATTGCATAACCCATACTTTGCATATATGAAAGGCATTGAACTTAAGGGTTTTTACGCCGCGCCCACAGGTTGCCACAGTAGTATATGCAAGTATTGAGCCCATTATGCATTGCATAACCCATACTTTGCATGTATGAAAGGCATTGAACTTACGGGTTTTTACGCCGCGCCAGAGGTTGCCACAGTAGTATATGCAAGTATTGAGCCCATTATGCATTGCATCCCAACCCATCTTTGCATGTATGAAAGGCATTGAACTTACGGGTTTTACGCCGCGCCAGAGGTTGCCACAGTAGTATATGCAAGTATTGAGCCCATTATGCATTGCATAACCCATACTTTGCATATATGAAAGGCATTGAACTTACGGGTTTTTACGCCGCGCCAGAGGTTGCCACAGTAGCATATGCAAGTATTGAGCCCATTATGCATTGCATAACCCATACTTTTGCATATATGAAGGCATTGAATTTACGGGTTTTTACGCCGCGCCAAGAGGTTGACACAGTAGTATATGCAAGTATTGAGCCCATTATGCATTGCATAACCCATACTTTGCATATATGAAAGGCATTGAACTTACGGGTTTTTACGCCGCGCCAGAGGTTGCCACAGTAGTATATGCAAGTATTGAGCCCATTATGCATTGCATAACCCATACTTTGCATATATGAAAGGCATTGAAACTTACGGGTTTTTACGCCGCGCCAGAGGTTGCCAAAGTAGTATATGCAAGTATTGAGCCCATTATGCATTGCATAACCCATACTTTGCATATATGAAAGGCATTGAACTTACGGGTTTTTACGCCGCGCCAGAGGTTGCCACAGTAGTATATGGAAGTATTGAGCCCATTATGCATTGCATAACCCATACTTTGCATGTATGAAAGGCATTGAACTTACGGGTTTTTACGCCGCGCCAGAGGTTGCCACAGTAGTATATGCAAGTATTGAGCCCATTATGCATTACGTAACCCATGTTTTGCATGTATGAAAGGCATTGAACTTACGGGTTTTACGCCGCGCCAGAGGTTGCCACAGTAGTAATATCAAGTATTGAGACATTATGCATTGCATAACCCATACTTTGCATGTATGAAAGGCATTGAACTTACGGGTTTTTACGCCGCGCCAGAGGTTGCCAACAGTATATATGCAAGTATTGAGCCCATTATGGATTGCATAACCCATACTTTGCATGTATGAAAGGCATTGAACTTACGGTTTTTTACGCCGCGCCAGAGGTTGCCACAGTAGTATAGCAAGTATTGAGCCCATTATGCATTGCATAACCCATACTTTGCATATATGAAAGATATTGAACTTACGGGTTTTTACGCCGAGCCAGAGGTTGCCACAGTAGTATATGCAAGTATTGAGCCCATTATGCATTGCATAACCCATACTTTGCATATATGAAAGATATTGAACTTACGGGTTTTTACGCCGCGCCAAGAGGTTGCCACAGTTGTATATGCAAGTATTGAGCCCATTATGCATTGCATAACCCATACTTTGCATATATGAAAGGCATTGAACTTACGGGTTTTTACGCCGCGCCAGAGGTTGCCACAGTAGTATATGCAAGTATTGAGCCCATTATGCATTGCATAACCCATACTTTGCATATATGAAAGGCATTGAACTTACGGGTTTTTACGCCGCGCCAGAGGTTGCCACAGTATATATGCAAGTATTGAGTTCCCATTATGCATTGCATAACCCATACTTTGCATATATGAAAGGCATTGAACTGACGGGTTTTTACGTCGCGCCAGAGGTTGCCACAGTAGTATAGTATGCAAGTATTGAGCCCATTATGCATTGCATAACCCATACTTTGCATATATGAAAGTCATTGAACTTACGGGTTTTTTTTACGCCGCGCCAGAGGTTGCCACAGTAGTATATGCAAGTATTGAGCCATTATGCATTGTATAACCCATACTTTTCATATATGAAAGGCATTGAACTTACGGGTTTTTACGCCACGCCAGAGGTTGCCACAGTAGTATATGCAAGTATTGAGCCCATTTTGCATTGCATAACCCAAATACTTTGCTAATATGAAAGGCATTGAACATGAGGGTTTTTACGCCGCCGCCAGAAGGTTGCCACAGTAGTATATGCAAGTATTGAGCCCATTATGCATTGCATAACCCATACTTTGCATATATGAAAGGCATTGAACTTACAGTTTTTACGCCGCGCCAGAGGTTGCCACAGTAGTATATGCAAGTATTGAGCCCATTATGCATTGCATAACCCATACTTTGCATATATGAAAGGCATTGAACTTACGGGTTTTTACGCCGCGCCAGAGGTTGCCACAGTAGTATATGCAAGTATTGAGCCCATTATGCATTGCATATCCCATACTTTGCATATATGAAAGGAAATTGAACTTACGGGTTTTTACGCCACACCAGAGGTTGCCACAGTAGTATATGCAAGTATTGAGCCATTATGCATTGCATAACCCATACTTTGCATATATGAAAGGCATTGAACTTACGGGTTTTTACGCCTCG
>NC_087211.1:57052476-57087050 GCF_015104395.2 Macrobrachium nipponense
AAGGCAGTGGAGAAGAGAAGACGCATCATGCAACCGACCCCTTAATGTAGGGATAACGGTAGGAAAGAAGAATAAGATCCTTAATCCTTCACTTCAGGAACAGTAACCAATCAAGACAAGGTATGGCAAGAGTAGAATTTAGGGTATGCATGCTGAATGATACAGTGAAATAGATATAGCCTATTATATAGCAGAGGACTAAATAAAGTATACAATGACAGTCTAAAGGAATTGAATCGAATATAGAATTTAGGCCAAAAGCCAAGCACTGGGACCTATGAGGACATTCAGCGCTGAAACGGAGATTAACAGTAAAAGGTTTGAAAGGTGTAACAGGAGGAAAACCTCAAAGCAGTTGCACTATGAATCAGTTCTTAGGAGAGGATGGAAAGTAAGATGGGAGAAAGATAATATATTAGGAGGTACAGTAAAGGGAACGAAAGGGGTTACAGGTAGGTGTTAAAGGGATACTGCAAACAACTTCAAGTAATGCCTACAGTGCACCGTATGAGGTGTACTGACTGCACCACCTTCCCTACGGGGTCAATCTAAAGGAAGTAATACGTAGTTTTAGGAAGTGTGGTAAAGGAGAGTAATAATAATTTACCTCCAGGTGCTCAGCATATTCTTTGCGACTTCTCAGCCACAATAGGAGTGAAGTAACAGAACATGTTCTTTTTTCTTTACCAAGAGTGTAGTGTCACAGCATATTCTTTTATCATTTACTGACATTCTTCATCCCAGTCTTATCACTGACCACTTACAGAACGTTGTGAGCTCTAAATTATCACACGGATTATCCCCAGATTTTTCTTCTCGTTTCTTCTTTAGCATCATACAGCAAAGCAGAGTTGAGATATCTAACATATTCTTGACTTTAGGTAAACGGCTCCCTAGATTAGTCTTAATAGTAGACGTCATAAGAAACTGTGATATATTCAATTTGTAACAGTTGAGAAAATTTATAACCCTTCAAAAGTAAACCTGATTGGTTGGAAAGAACATTGTCACATCTTACCACTTCCTCGTCCCTGTAGGGGGATAATGCTGTCAGTGGACCTCATGCGGCAACTGTAGGCATTACTTAAGGTTCTTTGTAGCGTCCCTTCGGCCCCTAGCTGCAACCACTTTCGTTCCTTTTACTGTACCTCCTTTCATTTTCTCTTTCTTCATCTTACTTTCCACCCTCTCCTAACACTCGATTCATAATGCAACTGCTTTGAGGTTTTCCTCCTGTCACACCTTTCAAACCTTTTACTGTCAATTTCCATTTCAGCGCTGAAAGACCTCATAGGTCCCAGTGCTTGGCCTTTTGCTTGAATTCTGTATTCAACTCAACTCAACCACTTCCTCGTGTCTTTGCACTGTTGCCATAAGGCAGAGAACAACTGCTTGTTTTCCACTTTGAAATTATGTTTATGTTCATCAGGAAAACGTGAATTTGCCTCTGTATCCTTTGTCACTCCTACAGCTTATATTGAGGTCTATATCCATCCTTGGTTTTGTTTGGTTACATAGGGCAAAGGGTAACACTATTTCATAACATGCAAATTACATTTGACAGATATTACGTGGTTACTCCCTCATTTGGTGTGGTTGTAATGAGTCATAAGTTCCCTCAATATTTAATATGCTGTAATTATGATCTTTTTAATGGCTTTTGGAATGCAAGGTCATAGTTACGTATACCAAGCGTTGTTGAAGCTGGTAACAAATATCAGCGTCTAGTGCAAGCAGCAATGGGCAGGATGAGGCTTAAAGCAAATAAAGTGAGACGAAGGTGCATCTAGTACATTTTTTAAAGAAAAGTCATAGGTAGAAGACAACTATCTAATGTAGAATTGAAATCTCTTCCATTTCACGATAATTACCTGTGTCCACATGTAGTTTTCCGTGCTATAGTTGAATGTTAAATAAAATGAATATTATATATATAATTCCTTGAGCACTTTTGCATTTCGAAAGGTCTATGAAATTTTCATCTGAATTTTTTAAAAAGCCAAATACTTAAGTCTTTAAGCATGACCATCGCAGAAGGCCTTGAAAATTGAACCATGATGATTTTTTTTTTTTTTTTTAAGATTCAAGTTACTTAATTTTCTTGGGCTTCATAAGAATTAACGGTAACATCATTTCCATTAGTGGCTCACTATGGAAGTCAAGGAAAACTAAGTATTGTTACCCTTTTTAGGATTTATCGTTCACAGTCATATAGAAATTGAAATAATCTCTCAAAGAATCTTTAATTGACTCATATTTGTGCAGTTGGGGAAATAAATTAATTTAATATTATTCTCGTTATTCTATTTGGAAACTGAATTACCGGCTTCTGGAAATTGAAGACGAATGAACATACTGCAAATAAGCCCCTCCCACTTCCTGACGTAAGATTCGTTCTGTCAGTTTTTCTGTTTCTGTGTTAGTTTTCTCTTATGGAAATTTTTCATATATTTTTTTTAACTTATTTTGCATTTGCGAGATTTGATTAATCGAAGTACAGGTGACCCACAGCATTTCTTAGAAAAAAAAATTATGATGATAATAGAAGTTTGGAACCATCGTCTACTGTTACCGAGTCCCGGATTTCTCTCAGTTGACGGCTTGGCGCGTTCAGTAACAGCTGAACCAAAGAGACAGAATAACGTTACAGGCTCTGTGCTGTGAAAATCCAGGAAATAGAGATAGGCTATTACGTTGTGTGCTTGAAGTGTTAAGGAAGAACCCGTGCCGATTATAGTTAAGTTTTATCTTTAATGAATACAGTAAAAACCTAACTAACAAGATGGTTCAAAACACGTTCCTGCGCCCAAGATACCACCTTAGTGTCAAGCATGCCAAGAACTCTTGTAACTTCAAATCCATAATCTTGTTCTGGTAAGTAACAGAATTCTCTAAGCCCATTCTTACCGTTTCTGTGACAAACAGGTGTTGAATGGAAAGGTTCATGTGATGTAGTTTATCGTCAGGGTTCTGTTAGACTAATTTTCGAAAGTTTGTAACCCCTTAAAGATTCAGTAAGTGTGGAAACTCGTCTGACGCTCTTGGAAAGTATGAACGACGTCATCCAAAATATATGGTATAAGGCGACATGGGGGCACTAGATGCCAGCTGTGTGATCGGTAATTCTGCAAATGTTGCGAGTGAATAGTTCCAGTTTAGTTCATCCTTGCTGAATTTGGCTTTAAACATCAGCTTGTTAACATATAGGAATTTCAGACGGAATAGTGATTATTCGCAGTTCTAGCCTTGTACTATCATGTAATTTTGAATAAGCTAAGATGAGGGTCGAATTTTAAATATTAGTTTTTGGGTGTTAGGTAAAGGTTTAAAAATCCATTGGAAATGCTCGAAAGAACCTTTTCCACTAAACTTTCATATCAGTGGGACAAGCGTTTACTTGAAGCTGTGTTCAGATAAATAAGCTACTTTCTGGTTAGCATTACGCCTGTAGATACATTACTTATAGGTTGTGAATGAGGTGGCCTACAACCCAGAATGTGCAAATTAATTTATTTTATTTATGAAGCTAGTCTCCTGTGCTATAAACAGCAAACTGGTTACATCAACCGTTGAGGTAAATCTAGCTAATAACTCCACGTCGGGTATTTCTTTGGAAATTACAGTTTTCCATGCTATTTGTGTTGCTTATTAAGAATTTTCCGTTATTTTTGGGGGGTCGACTGTAATTAACCCCCAGGGGCTAGTACTAAACGGCGAAATACATTTGACGCCCCAATCTCCGAGTGGCTGTCGTATTCACGGGAGCCTTCCTCAGAATCTGGGCGGAGTTATTTCTTAGAATTACCGTGTAAATCAATTTATTTTATTTGTGAAGCTAGTCTCCTGTGCTATAACCAGCAAACTGGTTGAATCCACAGTCGAGGTTATTTGAAGCAATTTTGGTGTTGAAAAATGGCAAGTTTTTTTCCATCTCCTGCCAGTTACACAACCATTATTAACTCTCCTCACCTTGTACAGTAGAATTCCATCAGTCGCCTAATTACTAACATTTATATTTAGTGATTTTAAGTTATGAGTGAAATCATGAAATTATTTTATTTTCATATAGCCGCGTTGCGGGTCCAGTGACTTTCCTAATGATATGCATTCACCGCCAGTGACGTGTCATCTCCTTAAGTGATTGGTCGATTTAGTAAATTTAGTGATGACAAGGACAACTAGAGATCCATGATATGCGATGCACAGACAACAACTGATGCTTCGTTAGCAACGTTGAACCTTTGCAGTAAATCAATAGTGAATAAACATATATACCGAAACTTGGGTCTCCTGTATAACAATTTTAATTAAAGGTGCATCAAACATAAGAGGTTTGAATCTTCAAAAGGATCTACCAAATATTAGAATAATTGTCAGGGAGAATTTGTTCATTAATGACCCATTTGTTTATGCATTCAGTTCTGGTTTGAATTAATTTGAGGTAGATCAGTTTGTCATTAGGTTGATATGTGACAAGATGGGCTGGTATATTTACACAGCTTTGAGCGGTAATCCACGTTTCGTTAACCTGAAGGAACGCGTACCTTGTAACCAAGTTCCAACTTATGCTTGTTGGTGATGAGTAGAATTGTCGACCAGTGGACGCAATTACCCAGAGGTTGATTTTTGTTTAGTCCCTCCTGTCAGGTTTCGGTGGTTCTCCTGACAATCAGTATTTGGTCAGTTCATAGTTTTCTTGAATAACTTGTTCTTGTGTCGTAATTTTCTTAATGTCTAAAAAGTTTTCATAGCCATTGCCTCCGTTTTACTCTGATTTTTGGGGACACTAATTGAGCAGTCTGGATACTGCCAGTTCATAGGTTCAATTGCTGTATCTTGACTCCTTTTATTCAGTTGTTGTTCGTGCTTGCGGCTCTATGTATTTTCATCACTGTTTCTACATTACATCTGCATGTGCTTAATGGTCCCCTTGTGTTCTAGAGTTTTATTGCGATCGGTTGCAAATGCAGCATGCTCGTAAGGTTTATTTAAAGTTATTGAGCATATTAACTGCTGAGACTTAAAATACACACACACACCTTGAAAAGAGCCCTCGGTAAGGCTAGTGGAATATAGAGGTGCAACCATAGACCCCAGGCTGGGGCCCATTGCACCCGTGGTATAAGTTGAAAAGTTGTAATACCATAACGAAAGGCTTGCGTCACTCCTAATTAAAGCTGATCAAAGGTCTGGTGTTTAGCTGAGGGAAAATATTATTGATCATTCTCGTTAGTAGCAGATTTTTATGCAGGTTTTATACCTGCTGATTTTAATGTCATTTGTCAGATCTCGGGCTGTTCAGGTATCAGGAAAACAGGACTGTTGAAAGTTTGGAATATTTTTTTTATTTTTTAGTGAAAAATAAAATCGTGCTATTTGGCAGTAAACTTTTATCTTTTACAGATGGTGAGTGATGGCGATTTCCTGAGAGTTTAAGCGACTGACAGCTTTTAATTGCCTGAAAGTAATTGATTAACAAGCGAAACAAGGAACGGAAGTTTTCCCTGGAGGAAGTTCTGTGAGGAGGCGAGCCCATTCCCCCTGTTCCTTGAAATCAGTTAACATACTGAATGACTTTCTGGAAATATAAAGTTTACTTATAAAAAATCTCCCGTTTGGATATGTAATTTTAATTCTTAAGGTAATGTAGCCATTACCTTAAGTGTTCGGTGAAATAGTTAGATAGTCGACAGTCGTGGGATTTGATATTAAAATATTGAATGTGTTGTTTTCCCTCAGTTGTTTTCGATTATCTATAATCAAAATGGTTTTCTCGAATATATTTAGATCGTGGTACAGTGTGTTACACGAAATGCCCACTTTGTTCCTGTGAATGCATTTTCCTCTTTCTAGAATTTTTGAGACTGTCTTTCCATTAGACTGTGTGATTTTCTTATAAGTTATGAATTCTAGACTCATTTAATGCCCTAGTGTTTTGTGGTAGTTGTTAATTAGTATGAATGACTCTAGTTCCGCATTTTTTTTCTTTTTTTTAGTAAAGTGACCTTTTCAATAATCCCAAGGTTCTCTTAAGCTTCAGATGCTTAGAGTTTTATCTGCCCTCGGTTATTTGCACTTTGGTATTTTTTCAAAAGAAAACTTAATACAAAATTTAAATATTTGAAAAGAAACTTAACACATTTTACATAAATATTGGACCCTACAGGCTAGGTCTCCTTCTTAAGTTGTAAATTTTTCTTGGTAAGTGATAATTATTAAGAATTTGAAATTGCTTACTATAAAATGTAACCAAAGAGACTAATGGTATTTACACTTTTCAGAAACTCGACCAGGGGCTTTAGGGAGTGGAGTTGCTTATCTAACAAGGACTTTTTATGGAGGATCGACATTTGCAAATACAAACTCTCTCCAAAGATGGATTATTAGCAAGTGGATGAAAAAACGGTCAACCTCAGTTGCTTCAGGTATCAACTTTAGGAATCTCTCTCTCCAGCTTCAAAATTGTCAAAATTGCGTGCCTGGCCTGGTTTATGATCTAATCAAATGTGCCTTTTGGAAAACAAATTACTGTTTTCGAAATGTATTTTAGTCCAAAGCTCAAGTAGGGTTGAACATCTAACCACACGACATGTCATGCTTAATTATAATAGATTCTTCTTAGCCTTCAACTTGTTGAGGTACTTAATTTGGTATCATGGATTCATCGTGCATTTAGAATGCTGTGTAAATATATCGCCTCTCTCTCTTTCTCAGTTTTAGAGCAACTTAAATTGTTTAAAATTTCTCTGCTTCTCGGTGTGATTTTGAGATTTCCTCAAGGTAGTTATACAAACCACCCCTTCAACTCACTCACTCACTCTCTCAGGTTTAGAGCAACAGATTTTTATTTAGAATTTTCTCTCCATCTCTCGGTGAGATTTTGAGATTTCTTCAAGGTAGTTATATAAACCACCCTCTCAACTCTCTCTCTCTCTCTCTCTCTCTCTCTCTCTCTCTCTCTCTCTCTCTCTCTCTCTCTCTCTCTCTCTCTCTGTTAAATTATATCCCTAACTCATGGCATTGTTGTTCGAGCTTTATATTGTTAAGTTGGAATTCCTTACTTATACTCACTCTCTCTCTCTCTCTCTTTCACACACACACACTATCTCTCTCACTCCATTCGAAAGTGCTCGTAACTTTAGCGGCAAAATTTATAATCGTCAAACTTCCAGCCCCTCAATAGTTCGCAACTTTTAAAAAGTTCCCGATTGCACAGAATCCAAACTACTACCTTAAGCAGAGTAGACGGACTTAAGAAGGGTAGTTTCAGAGTTTCTGAAGTCTCCGAATTTGAATGATCGAAGTCTATGCATTTTTTATCACGACGATTTTTGTGTGTATTTTTGGTGATAGAAGTTAAGTTCACTCTCGACGTGGTTCGGAAGTCATGTAAAGCTGTTGGTCTCGTTGCTGGATAACCACTGGTTCCATGCAACGTTAAAACACCATACAAACTACAATTTTTGTGAACTTTTGATCGATCATATATTTTTGTTGGTTTCCTTACACGTTTTGTTAGTCATTCGGTTAGTTTAGTTACGATTTGATCTGTACTTGCGATCATTTAAGGCACCCATATTTTCGGAAATTGCAAAGTCGTTCAAGTTACACTGTTTACAAACTGATATTTAGGTACAGGGGCTCCTTCGAGTAGTCTTAGGGACTGAATGAGGAAAGTAATTGTGAAAAGTTTGAATAGTTTTAAGGCGTTTGGTAAAATATTGAACATTTCACCGGTAGTAGTTCAGGTATCTTACAGAGGATGGCTTTTGCTGTACTCCTAGGTAGTATTAGTAGTTGAAAATTTAATGTCTACCAAAGAATGATGAATTAGTCATTATTCGCGGGAAATGGAAATGTCGAAGTATGCAGCAGCCATTACTCTGGACAACCAATAATTGTAATATTTTGTTGTTGAAATATTCATTGAACATGTACTACTAATTACTGCTACAAACATCGATTTGATAATAATGATGTCTGTTTTTGTGATATAGCACAAATTTATTCAAATTGGTCTCAAATGACCAATGACTGTTTGCATATTTTCATATTGCTTTCATATTGCAAGAAATTGATATGCAATGTTGATTTGGACAGTGTGTGTAAGGGTTGGAAATTTTTTGCCAATATTTTGCCAGCTGGATTTGTTTCCTCTATCATTCAATGCATGTAAGTACATGTGACACAAATATGGTTTATAAAGCTCACCAATAGTCTCTATCTGAAAAGAATACTTTGGGGGTAAGACATCACTGGCATCAAAGGGGTTGTGGTTAAGAGAGGGGTGACCTGTAAAAATAACTGAAAACAACAGATATTAGCTAATGGCAAATCCAGTTTTTAAGGTCGCTGAGATGAATAGTGACACAATCGATGCCTTAAGTCCCAAGTTCAGCCCCGATAGTGGGTAGGCGCAGGTTGGGGGTTGGATTGAAGCAACTATTTTAACAGGAAAAGGCGAGAGTGCGAGGGAGAGGAAGTGAAAGAGTAGAGGGGTGTTAGGGAGGAAAAAAAGGGGGGAGAGTAGGGGGTGTCGTAGGGAGGAGAGAGTGATGGGGGCTGGGCTTTGGTATTAGGGGGGAAAGAGAGAGGGAAAGAGTGAGGGAAGGGGGAAGAGAGAATAGAAGGGGTGTAGTAGAGAGAGAGAGAGAGACGAGAGAGAGAGAGAGAGAGTTGAGATTATGACGTAATAGGTTGACTAGTCTGTCATATTTTATTAAGAGGAGAAAGCATCCAAAACTGAGCACGGATGTCTTTCGTGGGGAAGGCCTGTTTGCTAATAAGTCGAAAATCTTGTTTACATTGCATTTCAGTCTTCAGGTTTAATGCATTTACGGTTAACAATGTTTACTGAAGTAAACAAGTGTCTCGCCACAATGATCAAGACTTATTAAATGGTTTTCAGAGTCCTATAAAGATTATTGGTGAGTTAAGTAATATTTTTGGTACGTGTATTACCAATAGTTGTCTTCTACTTTTGATTTACAATATTCACTAAGCTAATACCGGATACTTCTACAGAATGTCGATGGGAAATTACTAACTCTAATCGTGCGTGGTTTATCACAGAACTTAATGTATTCAGAACTGGTTCTAGAAAGCCAACGACTGTTAGGAAATTTTTGTATTGCATGGAAGGTATATTCAGTGTTGAATCAAGATAGCATCCGTTAACGGCAGGTTGGTTCGCTAATAAATTGCATGTTGGTGGCAGATTGTCTCCTTTTTATCCTTCTGTTTAAGCATAAACATTTATCAAGGACAAATCCGACACTAACATGCAATTTATTAGCGAACCCACCTGCCGTTAACAGAGACTTTCTTGATTCAACATTGAATACATCTTCCATGTAATACAAAAATATCCTAACAGCTGTTGGCTGTCTAGGATCAGTTTTGAATAAATTTTCTATGATAAACCAAGCACGAGCAGAGTTTAGCAATTTCCTATCGACATCTGCAGAAGTACTTAGTATTTGCTTGTTGAGTATTGCGAATCAAAAATTAAAATACAATTATTGGTTATCAGGGATAATAGTGGCTACTCACTTCGATATTTTCAAGTAACCTGAATGATTACGTTAGCCATCATTCATGGCAAACATTAGAACAATGATTACAGCTATCACTGCCTTCAACTGGATACATCATCTGTGAAGTATTTAGATACTTGTAAAGAAGAAGAAGAAACTACTACTGCATTAAGCAGGATACTGAGGTTTCTAAATAACATGAAATTGTAAGGTAAAGGAAGAAATAAATATGAGAAGTCGCTTGGTTTTATTGTCTAAGAAAACTACAATTTCTTATTGCACCTCCACGTACCATATGCCCGGGCCTGGGCCACGAGGCCTCCAAACCGGTGGTTTTCGGGATCCCAGAATATATTTCGCAGAGAAAAGATTCAGCTGAGGTGGATATTCTCCTACAACAACGCTTCTCAGGAGTCGAGGCTGTGGTAATGTTACTCATGAGTTTCTCGAGTGTTTCTGGGATCACCTGTTGAATGAAGCTTGTTTTCCTTTGTGTAAGTAAGGCTCAGATTAACACGTGGAGGAAGCGATTTTCCCCCCTACAGCTCCCATAGCGACAACGTGGTTGGTTTGGGTGGACAGGTTCAAGAGCCGGCTGAAGAACAAAGCCAAGTGCTCTGGTTGTTCGTGAGAAAGGCAAGGGTAGGATAACGATTGTTACCCACGGCACTTTAAGAATACACTAATTTCGACGAATTTCGTAAGGTTATCAGCTATATTGAAATCTGGCTTAAATATTCTGATTAGAGAAAAAGGACAGAGAAAACAAAATAGAACACAACGACAATCCAAGAGTTGGAGAAACATATCCACAGATATGTAAATGTACATAAATTTAAAAACAGCAAGGATAGCTTTCGGGAATCTGTTCTGTTGATAAGGGGAACCCAAGGCCAGTGGAGGTCAGACGGAGAAGAGATTATCGGTGACTCACCTTCCAGAGTGGGCCACAATTCACCCTATGCCGACACAACATTCCCACTTGACCCTTTTAAGTGACCCGTGGCCGACAAACAGAACTTAGTACTGCGGAAGTATACGTTCAGGGCAGTAGGACAGTGATGGGAAAGTGCTTTATTAACAATGCCAAATTCATGTTCTGTGTATGGTTGCTCAAATAGCAAGAGGAAGACAAAAGGAAATGGAATCAGATATTTTCGTTTACCAAAAGACAAAATTTATTGTGATGAGTGGGTAAAGGCGTGTTGCCGAGCTGATGCAATTAATATAAAATATGCACTTGTGTGTTCAGTGCATTTCAGCCATAAGGACTACAATTAGGGAATATCAAGAGAGCCCTAAGAATATGAAAGCGCTGAAGAAAGACCCTATTCTTTCTATGTTTTTACCAAAAGGTGAGTTAATTGTTGCAAAACACGTCATGTGTGATATTGAAACAGAATTTAACAATGTAATTAAGGAACTAAAAAGGAATGTATATATACAATTACTGTTGGCATGTCGTAACATGCAAAGACAATACTTTTTGTAATGCAAGTTCTCTTTGATGTTGTTGCAGTGGAATGGCTAACAGTGTCTCCACAGGCGACAGATAAGAGGTCAAAGAAACTTCTATACAATCCTAAGGTGCAAGATCATCTTTGTGATGGAAAGCCAACGGTTTCTTCAGAGCAAGAGGATTCTAATGAAATAATTGAATTAGAATTAGAAAATATAGAGAAACCCTGTGCAACAGAAAATGGCAATCGGGAGTTCGAAAAAGAGTTGCAAAAACTAAGAACTGAATTAAAAGAAGTGAAAGAAGAAAAGGCCAAATTAAAGGTATTGGAAAAAGACTTGCAAAATCTAGGGAAGAAATTACAAGAAGTGCAGAAAGAAAATGCCAAATTAAAAGAATATATAACTCAGTTGAATGATAATGTGCTAATTATCAGAAATGTTGTGCTAAAAATAATTCAAATTATTTTAGAGCCTTTTTTAGTAAGCACAGATTAAAGCCATTGCAACAAAGAAGAAAGTGAGGGAATGGAGCATTGAAGATATTGCTTCTGCTTTAACTTTAAGAAGTATAAGTGCTAAGGCTTATAAATACCTGCGACTTAAAAAAGGATTCCCATTGCCACGTGAAACCACATTGAAAGAAAGAGCTCGTAATTTTTATTGCGAGCCAGGGACTTTGACAAGTGTATTAACATTATTACGAGCTAAATCTGAAACTTTTACAATTAATGAAAGACTTGCAGGGCTAAGTTTGGATGAAATGTCTATTATAGATGAATATTGTATCGACAAAGGTATGGATGTATTATATGAGCCGCATGACAAAGCTTTAGTATTCATGCTACGAGGATTAATTGGAAAATGGAAACAACCAGTTTATTTCAGCTCCCGCCAGACAGACTTAAAAACATTGCTATTAGAAATCATAGTACATACAGAAGCCGAGGGTTATCCAGTTGTTGCAGTTGTGAATGACATGGGGTCACCCAACCTTCGTATGTGGAGGGAATTAGGCATAGATCCTGTTAAGAAAAAAATTTCGTTCAAAAACCCTAGCGCAGAGAGGGAAATATATGTTTTTGCAGATGTTCCCCATTTTGTAAAGCTAGTTCGAAAAAATTTCCATTTCGAGAAATGGTAATGAAACAGCCAACAGAATATGGGTTAGCTTACAAAATTCATAATCATCATCTAACTGCTAATGAACATCAGAGGCAGCGTGTTAAATTTGCTGCTCAGTTGCTCTCCTCGTCTTGTGCAAGTACTTTGAGGTATTTGGGGAGTAGGGGAATATTAGTATCTAGCAACTGGAAGCCTACCTCAGATTTTATAGCACTCGTTAATGACTGGCTTGGTATTATGAATTCGAATCATGTATATGGAGACGTATCTACTAGAAATGCATTCGGAATAGAAACAGATTCTCAAGTACATACCCTGGAGGAGGTGGTAGAAGTAATGAGTACTTTAAAGGTAAAATCACCGAAGACAAGAGGTCTGTATAAATTTCAGAAGGGGATCATTCTCTCAAGCAAGTCCATTGTTGGCCTTTACAATATGGTTAAACATCTCTATGGTGTTGACTATATTTTGATGCACAAATTAAATCAGGATTGCCTAGAGCATCTGTTTGGCTGCATAATGCTGTAGAATTTAAGTTCAGGATTAGATCAGTAATTTTAGGTAAGAATGTTAGGATAATAAGTGAAAAAACAAACAGATCTAGAAGGCAATAATGACGATAATATTATGATGTTGAATGATTCTGCCGTTAATATCAAGCACGAGGAGGATAGAGAATTATCATTAGAATTGTATTTGATCAGTTCTTTATTTAAATACCTCGATTTTGAGTGCCCTGAAGAAGATATAGAGGAAAGCGAAGAAACATGCAAAGAGAATAGAGCGGAGAAGCATGCAAGAGAATAGAGCAAAGAAGCATGCAAAGAGAATAGAGCGAAGAAGCATGCAAAGAGAATAGAGACAATGAAAAAACAGCAGCCAGTGTCATTGAAAATTAAGCACTGAAATACATGGGGTTATATCGTCAAAAAGTTCTCCTCAAAATGTCCAGAATTAGGAAAAAAAAGGTGTCCATGTGTACCAGTGACTCATGGGTAGGGATGGTGAGTAGAGGCGGACTGCATTTGCCTTTAGAGGAATTTCTTTCTTAGCTGACCGTGTTGTGAGAGATATTCGCCAGCATTCATGGCAAATCTCTGCTAGGGGCAAAGACTGCATAAAAACTCTGGTTGCAGAACTTGAAAGAGGAGCAACAAATATTCCCGAAGAGGTCATAAAATTCTTTGCTAAAATTTCAATAAATTTTAGGATAAGGCATTTGAATAATCAAATAAAGATGAAAAAAGGCTAAAGAAATTGAAAGTGATAGAAGCAGTGCCAAAAAAAAATTAAGTTAAATATATAGAAATCTATGTGCAAATTAATGTTTAGTTTTTAGAATATATATCCTTTTCATGGTTTGTTTCTTATCCATTGTGTAAATATTATTTTTAAACATGCAAATTGCAATAAAACCAGTATTTTCTTCAATCCCTGCTTCTTAACGACATCTTAGGTAACTTATGATATGGCTATATTACTCTATTCTAACAATAACATTCATAATTCTACATTAAACAAACGGTAATAGCATAAATGACGAGGTACTCGTTCAATGTATGATGGATAAAAAATAAGGTAAATTATTTGATATTATAGCTGTCTCAAAAGGAGTGAAACACTACTCAGAAAAATTTTAAGAAATAAACAAATTCAGTGCAAGGGGACCATCGCCCTCACCGCATGGGTACAACCCACCGGCTATAATCCACACCTTTGTTATACTGTATTGGCCTTGGGTCACTCTGAACCCAGACAGCCACACCTAGGGTCTTTCTGGAGATGTGGCCCACGAAATTTGTCTCGGTCGTTTCTCTCAGACTGACCTATACTATTATTGGCCTTGGGGGAACCGAACAGATTCCAGAAAGCTATCCTTGCTGTTTTTATATTTAAATATATGTACAGTTGGACACAGGTTTCCCTGGTACACCTTCTTGAGCAACTTCGAAAAATTATATGGTAACAGTGTTTACTGAGGGGGATGGGGGGAGGACTCTTCCTCTCTTAGCAAGAGTTCCACCAATAAGCTCTGGAATTCTTTCAGTGGGAGGAGTCATTAGGTAAGGTTGGAGAAAGACATACACACACACACACACACACACGAAGTAAAAGAAAAAGGAAAGAAATCTGAGCAGGTTATATCGCTGTAACTAAGATTACTGTCTCACTGTAAATATAAGTTTGTTTATTAGGATTCCATTTAACTCTCGTCTAAGGCATTATCTTACCACCATGTCTGTTATTATTTATCGGTGATATTCATTACGCAATATTTAAAATTGATCAAAATTTTAGTTATACTGGTATTGGAGAGAATCACGAACATCATAACAGGATATTTTAACTTATCACGTAAGCCAAGTTTATAGATTCGGTTGCAGTGCTTTTCCTACAAATTCTACAATAGGAAACTCTAAAGAGAAGCGCAGCATCACTTCATTGAACATACCCAAACACTTGGTGAACGTGTTGAAAATGTCGACACCTTAGCTCCTCTCTCTCTCTCTCTCTCTCTCTCTCTCTCTCTCTCTCTCTCTCCCATATTAGCTAATTTAAAGTGACATGTCATCTAGAAATACCACTGCGCTAAGTATGCTGCTTTGATATGTCATTAACACCCTCTAATCTTGACTAAACTAATATATGCATATATATTTTTTCGGGGGACGGGGGGAGTGGTGTCGGGGATTAAGTTCTTGTTGTTAAACCGTCTTACAGGTTTTGGAATTCTGAAATGTAATTCAAACTGACAAGCTTCTTGCTTTTGCTGTACCGAGGCCCTCAGCTTTGCTACAACTGAAATGGATTGGGGGCTAGGGGTAAGGTGGGCCTGTTGCGACTCCGATGAGTGGACGAGTAGATATGCTCGTGGATAGAGTGTATGGCTAACGAAAAGCTCCACTTGAAATATTTTCTTGTTTATCTTTATGCTGCGTGTTTTTTAGTGTTTATCCTAATATTATTACAGTACTGTAGATTTTCTGAATACAAAAACATTTACAAGAAGAAGGATTGGGTTAAACTCACTCTCTCTTGAAATACATATAGAATGAAAAGGAGCGAGAGAGAGAGAGAGAGAGAGAGAGAGAGACTAGACGTTACTGAGGAATCAAAATGAAACTACTAGGGACAGAAAATTCCACAACGTGTAATGGAAGTGAAGAAGGCCTCCCAAACTTGGTGCAAACTTTTAACCATTCCCATATGGTAAACTTAATTCGTTTGCCAATGATAAACAATTGTTGATATTCAGAGGTTTCATGTATTTTCAAGTTGGTTGGGTTTGTCCATTCCCATCGTTGAATACCCCTTAACTGTAGAAGGTTATTCGCTACACACCGTTCATTACAATAATTATTACATGATATGGATTAAAACATATCTACTTGGCTTATATTTTTCTAATATATTTGATTTTGATACATGTTTTAATGTCCTATGGACAGAAATTCCTTTCGCTCTTATCATCATTCGTGTGAGGATAAGAGACAGACGTCTCTATTGTTAAACAGCCCCTTCAGTCATTTACCTGTCCATTGTGGAAAGAGCTATTTGGAGAAATGTAGTTTGATGATACTGTCCTAGGGTTCTCTTTTTAAATAATTTTTAAAGAAAAAATCAGGATGGCGAAATTCGCTTTAGATTTTGAACTCCTTTAAGATATCAAATTCACCTTTCTAATAAATAAATTATAATAATCATGACCTGGAGCTAAACGATGCGCATAGGTGTGTTACGATTTTTTTTTTACATCATATGACATGGAAGTTCAGCGGAAGCCATGGGGTAATCCAAATATACACACTCAATTTTTACATTTATTTTTAATATTAGTGAGAAGTCCAGCCACCTTCCTTTTAGATCACCTCTTGTAATCTGTTAGGCATAGAAGATTCATGGTTTCTGACGATCTGTGGTCGGTTGTGGAATAGCTTCCGTTGTGTTCCCAGTGGTCCATAAGTTGATCTGGTCTCCTCTCCCTCTCAGGCTCCCAACATTTTACCAAATTAGCCTAAATATTCTCAAGTTGAGGTTCATGTCTGTATCCTTACTTGGCCAGTCAAGCAATTGCAGATCCTCTCGACCTTGAAACCATTCCTGGACTATTCTGGCCGTATGGATGGAGCAGCGGTGGTGAATGAAAATGACAGGAGCAGGTGGGGAGGAATAATTCCGCTGGTGAGGTGAAAGAAGTTAGAAATCCAGAATAATTTCAATGTATTTTTCACCAGTGAACCTCCACTCAGTCCTGGTGATATCATCCATACAATGTAAGAAGATCCAGCCCCACAAGTTTTCTGGTCACCTGGTCACCTCGTAAATGTTTCTTCTGTAGTATCTGAAGGGAAAAAATTTAATTTTTAACAATTTACGCTTCGCTTTTCGTAATAGGGAAAATAATGCTATATCGTTTGGGGAAATAAAATGCTAAGTAACAACCCTTGCATTAAGTTAAGAATGCTTATTCATCTGCAAGGATTAATACTTATAATAGCATTAAGTTTGATCTGCAACGGTCCGTTATGATATGATATTCTTTAATTCAGTAAACAGGCTGTACTCTATATTATAAGTTTGCCTACGTGATTATTCATAACATTAATAATGCATTTGCTTAATGCCTGAAAGCTGGCAATAGTAGAACTAATGGGGGGTTTTCAATGAAGAATTTTTATTTTCACACTTCTCGTGGCAATATAATTCAATTAGCGGAAAAATACATGGTTTATTCGAGCGAAAATTATCTTATCTTTTTTGATTATAATATTACCCTTGCTTATAATTATTATAGTCTGACTGTTTTTATTAATTATAGGAACTCACCTTATATCACTCGGTCTTCAGTTAAGTATTCTGCCGTGACTTCTGCTAGTAAAAGACCTTTCGTCACTGCATACGACTCGAGACCAAAATTCCATATCCTCCCCCACAAACTGTTGAACAAAGGCAAGCCTATCAGCACGATGCCGTTCGGCGAGAAATTCCTTCTTGGCAGGAATTCTATGAGGTATTCCTGCCTCATGCAGACGTCTTCGCACCGTCATAGCCGAAACATTTAATGCCAGATGTTCACGAATAGCGATAGTATTGGTAAAAGGATCATCTTCTGCTGCTTGTCGAATGTCGTCGTTATCCTAACGGGTGGTCATTCGTGGCGGAGGTCTTCGAACTGAAATACGTAATTAACGTGCAGATACCTAGATAATCAAGATTAATTAAAGCCTGTTTACTTATGGGAACGCTATTTGGTATTCTGGGAATTAAAGAGAAAGAATCACTATTAGAGTTCAACAGGACCAGGGCAACTGTAATTTAGGTTTCATAATTTCACGGGTTTATAAGGTTTATAGTTTAAAAAAATAATAAATAAATGAAATAAATAAATGCTATCCAAAGTCGGTCAATTTCCCAGTCTAAGCGTGCCTCCTTTTCCATTTATTTACTGTTGTAGGGGAGACGTCAAGTCACTGTGCAACAGCACGTATTGAAAGCCCACTTTCTCGTAGAGCGACGATATGCGCCCGGAGAACTATATGTTGCTGTTCATTTGGAGACTACAACGAATACTACTAGCAGAGGACATATAACCTATCAAAATTTATACAACACCTCAGTCTAGCCATGATTGGGTGACAAACTTGTTAGCGTGTAATAGGGGTGCTGTAGCAGTGATATCGTTATCACTGAACAAAGTGATATTAAATCACACGATTACTGGGACTGATTGATTGATTGGTTGTTACTGGCATTGCAACATCTCAGGTCATTACTTTCACTGATAACGTTTAAAATTCTGTATGTC
This sequence comes from Macrobrachium nipponense, assembly GCF_015104395.2. Taxonomy (NCBI): domain Eukaryota; kingdom Metazoa; phylum Arthropoda; class Malacostraca; order Decapoda; family Palaemonidae; genus Macrobrachium; species Macrobrachium nipponense. The sequence continues at coordinate 57,070,402 of NC_087211.1, forward strand.
TTCATAATGATAAATTGTTAATTATTTGTTTGAAACGCTGTTTACTAAAGGTGGTGCTGTTCCTCTCTTAACGTGAATTCCACTAATCAGCTTAGCATTACATTTCCCCAAAACGATATAACATTATTTTCCCTGTTATGGAAAGCAACGAGTAAATTGTAAAAAAATTCAGATTGTTTTCCTTCAGATACCACCGAGGAAACATTTACGAAGTGGCCAGGTATGCTTGTAACTGTAAACACGTGGGCCTGGATTTCCTTACATGGTATATGTGATATCACCAAGACTGAAGGGTTTCACCAATGAAAAATAGGTTAAAATTCTTCAGGTTTTCTTCCTCCCTTCACTTCACCAGCGGAATTATCCCTCTCCACCTAGTTCTGTCATTTTCATTCATGACGGCTGTCCCCATCCATACGGCCAGAGTAGTCCAGGAATGGTTTCAAGGTCGAGAGGATTTGAATTGGTTGACTGGCCAAATAAGGGTGCAGACATGAACCCCATAGATCCCGAGAAAGATAAAGTCGATTTATTATTAAAGATTGAACAATTCGCAGTGCAGTGGAAAAATCACTGAATTTCTAATCAGTTTGTTCCCATGTATACATAATTTGTTTTTTATTTTTGTTCCCATTATTTTTATGCTCATCCATTTCGTATGAAGTAGCTACTGTCGCATATCTTATGTAATATAAGCAGGTTAGGGGTAATTACGTTTGCTTTATGTCAATTACAATTAGAATCATAATTACCTGACCTGTCATCGAATTACAATTACAACTTCAATTACAAGATGGGGAACAATATCAAATACAATCATTAGTATAATTTCATAATTTTAATATTTCAAAATTGCAATCACAGCTACAGATACATATATAAAATTTATTACTCAATTACATTTCGCACGCCTATTTCCTTCAAAAAAATGCAGATAGTTGCAAAGACTTTATACTTGAGTTTGGTGTCCTTTTACAGTCGATTTCTGCAACAATTGTAAGTTGTAACTTATAATACCTGTAGTACAAATACAAAACAAACATATCTAAATATTTTAGACCTGCAGAAATTATCGTTAACATCCTATGATTTGCCAAAGTTAAATAAATTGTCAGTATGTTTATTGTGTTGAAATTATTATGCTGATTATAAGAAAATAATACTGAAATCCCACACTCAAATATGGGAAAAAAATTTTTCACAAACTTTTTGCAACAAAAAAAGGAAATAAAAAATGGAATGGAATAAAAAAAAAATGTTAGAATTGGTAGCTTGCTTGTTAAGATTTCTCCCTTAACTAATATAATAATAAATTGGGTAGCGACTCAAAACATCTCTATTGCATTTGGTTAAGATGAGTTCTCGAAAAGTAAGAGGGCTGCTCTAGGATAACAATTTCAAATAAAGTACTTCATTATTTGAACTTTACAGTTACAATTACAATTACAATTACCATTAAGTATAAGTAAACGCAATTTCAGTTAACTTCAAACGTGTTATTAAAAACATTTCAGATAAATGACAATTACTCTAAGCCTGAATAAAAGGTAATGTTTTATTTGTAATTGGTAAACCTATTCTGTGAGTTTCACAGACAGTGCATCACGTTTTTGGTCAATAACACTGTAATGAAGACTGGTATCAGTACGAGATTTTGCTATAATTTTTCGGTATAATCAAGGCTTTAACTCTAATGAATGTCCGGTAAAAATGCTAAATTTTTATTTGTAACACATAGAGCAACTATAACCAGTTACCTATTCAACACCAATCTTGTAGGCAATTGGCGGCTCTCTCTCGCTAAAAGAAAAAAAAAAAAAAAAAAAAAAAAAAAGTTGAAAAGTTTGCGTGACAAACGGATTTCTGCTACCATTCCGACAGTTTGTTTCCTAGGCGGCCATCTCTTCTTCACCTTCGTAATACAGCATATGCGATGCCGCTGAGTCCAAATGAAGATTGCGAAGGAGGTAACCAAACCCCATATAGCAGTAGCTTTACCATCAATCACAGAGTCTATCGTTCTACTACTCCACCTACATGCAGATATCTCTCACTCTAATATTATAATCATTTACTCTACCCCAAGTCAATAGTCCCTAAAGAAAAGAAAAAAAAAATTTGACCTTAAGATAAAATATGTAATAGCTACTACTGGCTGCTTAATATTGTTCCCTTTCCCTTGTTTTCACGTAGACAAAGTATATCCTTACCTAAGGTAAGATAGTACAGTATGGAATTTGCACATTTTTTCCGTACCTGAACTATACCGTACCGTACTCTGGTAAAATTGTCGTTGCGTTATTCCGTACCGTACACACAGGCTGAATATCAACCGTGCCGTACCGTACTGTAATGCCAGCCTTGCTGGCAGGTAACAACTGAGTGAATCGTTAGATATAAACAACATTGTAAATTATTATTATTAGATTAGATAGATGGATAGATAAAATAAAGTCGTACAAAATATACTTAAACTGAGTAGAGAGAGAGTGAGAGAGAGAAGGGAGGGGGAGGAGAGGTGAGGGAAGGAAGAGGAGGGGGTAGAGGGAGAGGGCAGGCGAAGTTTTTTTTTTTATACTGTTGTGTTCATATCCATTTCTGGCTAATCGAGCCTTTTGCCTCTTCGTACAGGACAAGTGTCTATTCTTTATTATTTGTGATTCATGATACTCTTATAAATTACGGTACTGGTGTAGTACACTATGGCAAAATCTCATACTTAAACGAATCTTAGTTACAGATAAATAGGTTAGAGAATTCGCGAACATTTTTACTGAGGATCATTTTACGAAAGGCAGTGCTCAACGAAATTCATTCAGTTCCTCAATGTAACTTGTTAACACCGAACAATAATTAACATGAGCATATTATATTTTAAACAGTAGTATCTTTATTTCATACCATGGGGATGATTATGAATCCCGATTGGCTAATCCTCAACCCTCAAGGAACGATATAATGATATATGAATCAATGGGCATTGTTTTGACTCGACTCGAAATAGTCTGAATCCCAAACGGAGGCTTAAGGTTCGTGCAGCAGGATTTTTTAAATGGGTCAAGGCTTCATAATCACTCACCATGAATCAAAAGGAGCACAAAATCTGGCGATGCGAGGACGAATTGGTTCCACTTTACACCGACAACGGCTCTCGATAACGAGCCATTGCACGTGATGTTGGTGTGTCCCCGCCCCCCACCACTGGTACAGTTGTGGCTAAGAAGATGGGAGAAGAGTGGGAACTTGAACGACTTGCCGTTAAGTAGTTTATGCTGAATGATTGGTTGGGGGATATGTTACATTATTCATGGTTATTTTAATCGTTGCTTATTTCAATATGAAAGTTTCTTTCTTAAATGTATTTCGTCTCGCTATTAATAATTTGGGTTAGGACTACAGAATTGATCCACAGCAAGTTCCAACACCACAGTAATATTTCAGGTACACCTCCCCATAATTCCACACCGGAAGGGTGGGTGGTTTGGGGACCCTTGCCGACCAAACAAACGTTAAGATCGTCGATTGAGTTTGATCTCGATAAAATTAAGCCTATAGAAGAGCATTTTATTTGTGCCCACACCGCCCCCGTCACAGTCATTGGTGGTGTCTTATGATAGCTATAGTTTATTTATTAAATGTCTTTCAAGTGATGGGCTTCAGCAATGATTTACAGTTTTAATAACTACCAACCCAAATTGAGAATATTTACGGATATATTGTAAACCTCTTTCGATTTGATATGCTTTTGAAACCAAAAAATAAAATACGGCCATGTTTACTAAACTATAATGCAATCCATCGAGTACAAAATTCGAAGAATCTATAATTGATTGCGATGTTATATAAATTATAAGATAAACCCATTTAAGATAATATGTTTCGCTTAGCTAGGGCCAGGGGGATCCACGGAAAAACCACCCCTAAAAAGAAAAGCTGAGGAATGACGCCATTATCAGGGCGGCTCGAGAGCAAACCCTTAACTAACGCCTTGGATTAGGTGTCATAGATGACAGTACGAAGCAGACTCCACGCTGCTGTTGATTTCATGACCTGGGACTCCCCAGCGACGAAGGAGCTCTTGACGGAGGGCGACATCAAGGCTGGGAAGGCCTTGATTGTTTGCCCAACGTTCAATGCTGATCAAGGGTTTGGACTTTTGGCTTTTGGGGCAGGGTCATCTTGTTTACTGACGAGAAGTGCTTCTCGTCCACATCGAATCATAGGGAAGCTGCATTGTTAGGCGAACAAATAGAACCCGGCATGATAAGCAAAAATCATTATTTGGAATCAATTTATCAAGTTGCATTTCTTCTTATTTATTAATTGAATTAATTTATTCAGATTTTTTTCTTCCACGGAATGGACTGGTCAAATAAAAATATAAAAAAGGAGTAAACAAAAATAAATAAAGAGTTCTATTTCTGAGATAAATATTAGGTAATGGGATAGTGGCATCATTTGCTCTTTTTCCTTTTTTCCCAATATAATATTAGATATATTAAATAAAGAAGTTACACGATAGAATTCTTTCAGTTGTTGTCATCACTGAGAATTTAAATTTCTCCAAAGGTATATATATTTGGAGAATTTAAATTCTTCAGTGAATTAAACAACAACTGAAAGAAGTTCTATCGTGGTAATTATTTATTTAATTTAAATATTATATTTGAGGAAAAAGCAAGCAAATGATGCCACTGTCCCTTGACCTAATAATTTTATCTCAGAAAATAGAGCTCTTATTCATGTTGACTCCGTTTTATTAATATTTTGAAAGTTCCACTTCCGTGGAAAAAAAAAAGAAAAATATAGATACCTTTGGAGAATAGTATATATATATATAATATATATATATATATATATTATATATATATCTACATTACATATATATATATATATATATAATATATATTATACTATATATATTATATTGTATATATATATATATATATATATATATATTATATATAATACTATATAATATGATATAATGATTATTTTAAATTAATACACCCCTATTTTTTTCTCTCATTTCAGGATATGGAAACCCCGTTTTGAGGGTGGTTCGATCCGGCCGATGTCCACCTGCAACGTCACGGGGGCTGGTAGGGTGGTTTGCATGGTATGGGTGATGTGTTCTTGTATCGAGGGACGATTTACAGCCAGCTAAGTATTGTTGAGCTGCTGCAAACTCCTTCCTTCTTGCCTTCGTTAACGAGAAAGGAATTTTCCCTTCACCCACCAGGGCCCATTCCTGTTCACACTGCTCACGGTTACTCAAAGAGTGGTTTGCCAGACAGGATAACCTTGCTTCTTCCCATGAATAGCTGAGCAAAGGAGCAGAATATGAATGTGATTGAACACGTGTTTGGGCCCAGTATGGTGGGAACACGTGGAAAATGGAAACATGAGAGGAACAACCCAAACAAAACCCCCATACAGGCAAACTCATGGCTCACATCAAACTCTCAGTGGGAAATTTGTGGACGGAGACCGCAGCAAATTTTCAACCTTGTTCAGTTCGATGCCCCGGACCAGATTGAAGGGAAGTGGGACAGAGAGAAGGGTGGATGGTCAAGGTATTAGATTGTATAATAAAACAAAATGTTATATTTTTTGTTAATATGGACATAACAAAATGTTCTCAACCCATTTTGTTCTCACTTATTATATTTTGATTATATGTTTTAAATCAATAAATATAATTCACAACAAGTTTTATTAACAAATCATGATTATTCTTGATATTAATATTCGAAGTTATCTGTTTAAAAAGAAAAAAAAAAAATGGCATAATGCCTCCCATACAATAATGTTTTCGGAGTAATTGCAGTAAACTTTCGTTACTTTACTCAGGCCCCACATGTTTTTTATATCTTCCTAATCACCCGTTTCTTTGTTAACAGCATTGAAATTAATAGAAACTGAATGACATCGCTGAGCACTGTTTTCATACAGTCGAGTTCGGGTAACAGTATTGGCAAATTGGGCCTTACCTGTATCACTTTGTTGAGTGTGGTGTGCCGGATCCGATACAGATATAATTCGCCACTTATTTTCGCTTTATTAGCTTCTTGGGAGTCTTAAGAAAATAGTTTCCATTATTTGAAATGTTAATGCTTATATCCTACTGAGATTTTCAATGGTATCTTTGGTTAAAACCTAAGTTATATTAACCAACGACTAAAAGGTTGGCATATTTTTTTTGGCCATCGTTGTCGTTTCTGGAGTCATAGGGGTCATATGCGCGGTGGGACATTTTTCAAAAGTGTAATTGTCCAATTCAGTAGGATGATACTCTTCTTTTATGTCAGCCACTATAAGAAAGCCACCCAAATGGATCTTCCACCTATCACCTGGAGGTCAAGGAAAATATTTAGTCTATAATATATCAGTGCAATCATGATTTTAAGAAAAAAAAAAACAAAAAAACAGTTACAACCCATTTAAAAGGTTCAAACCACGTCAATAGACGTGTTGAAGCAAGGTCGTCCCATACATGTTTTGTTTTACGTCATGTGAACGTTTTTTAAGTTTTTAATGTTTGTGCGCCTTCATAGCTTATTGTATCGATATTTTGGTTCTGTACTACTTAGTTCCTTATTAAGGTCTTGTCAGGCCGTTTGCACTGCTCGTTCTTCCATTTGTATGAAACTGCCGCGGGGGAGGGAGGTTAAGGGGGGCCTTGGAAGGTTGTCAGAAAACGTTTCAAACCAGCTAATACCTGTGTGGCAAAAGGATTGGTTGGGGCGATATTTTTTTTCGCCGCCCACCACCATTCGAATTTTGATGATAAGTTTTACTAAAATTTTTTTTTTTCCAAGGAAAATTTAAAGTTTTTTTTTTTATTCTATTTTAAATGATTTATCAATTGGAACTAACTGTAGAGAGAATGGGTATGGTCAGGCAACGGGCATCTTCGATAGTTATTGGATCACTGATCCATCTCTTGAAACACCTAATGACATATCAGAAACTGCATACTGAGCGCAGGGGTTTTTGCTTGTCACCTAAGTTAGCTAGTATAGCTGAGAAAGAGATATATAGAAGTTAGCTAGATAATAAGAGAGGAGAAGAGAGAGACGAGAGAGAAAGAGAGAGAGATTCTATGAGAGAGTGAGACGGATGAGAGAGAGAGAAAGAGGAAAAAAAATGACTAAAGTGTCCGGAGACCTCAACAAACTCCATTGAATTTTTGGGTATATTCAATCATTTGCTGCTGAGCTTCTCTTTATAGCTTGCTAGTTGTTTAATTTGTTTAGGATAGGAAACGCCACTGCAACCGATGCTGTAAACTTGGGGTTACGTGATAAAGGTTTAACAAATATCCTGTATTTGAAGTTCGTGATTTTTCGAGGCAATACCAATATAACTTTTAAAATGTTTATCAATTTTAAGTATTGTGTAATGATAAATGACCGAGATATTAAATAATAGACACGGATGTAAGAATAATGTCTTGACCGAAAAGGCTAATTGGAACCTTAATAAACAAACTTATGTTAACAGAAGTGAGACAACAAATCTTCATTACAACGATATAAACTGCTCAGATTTTTTTTTTTACCCGAGTGTTGTGTGGTGTGTATGTGTGTGTGTGTGTGTACTTTCTCCAACCATACCTAATAAAACTACCGCCCAACCAACGAACTCCAGAACTTATTGGTGGAACTCTTGTTAAAGCAGAGAAGGGGTTCTCCCCCCCATCTCCCGCAGTAAGTAAACACTGTTACACCCATGTAACTTTTTTCGAAGTCTTCGCAAGACGGTGTACCATGGGAAAACCTGTGTCCATACTGTACGTTTACATAAACTGTGCATTTGTTTCTTTATCCAGGTTGAAGACTACGTGGCTACTTATGAAGGATGTTTTAATAAAAGAGTTGGTTTTAGATCATTTCATAAACAGAAGCAGCAAATATAACCTATTGTGGAGGGAATCCCCTGCCCCCCACACAAAAAGAAAAAATATAAAAATGATAACCTCACCTTCTTTTGCTTAAGCCAATCTTAGGCCCCGTCCACCACGAAGTCGAGCTTTCGTCGACGAACTTGTCCGATGTGACGTCAGAAGAGTAGGAAACAGCAAGAAAGAAAAAGTCAGAACTTTGCCGCGGTTTCTTTTCCGCTTCTGACGTCACATCGAACAAGTTTCGTCTGGGCAAAAGCTCGGTCGTGTGGACGGGGCCTTAGAATATGCTCAAATACTGATGGGGGATTGTCAAAATCCTGTAGGGAAGTCCAGTAACAATCAAAATTCAGATTTTTTTTTTGTTATACAAATATCATGGAACATTTTTAAATAAAAAAAAAACTAAAGAAAGGGAAAGGAATTGTTCTCATTCTCAGAGACTGACACAGTGCAAGTCGACTAACTTACCTAGTTACACCAAGCAAGTAACACCCAAATACATTTATACTTGTTGGTACTACATAAACAACCCGATTTGCCAAACTCCCCTGTTATTTCAATGGAGAAAAGCGGTGGTTGCACCCAAAGTATATTGAAAAAGTTTGCACAAAGTTACTTGCATATTTCACTTTTATGGTTGGTTAACGAATGAAACTAGATTACACGTGAAATAAAAAATTGTAATGTAGTCGTAAAACGAGATAGTTTTATGTAATTAAAAAAAATAGTTCTCAAACGCAAACTAATTACTCAGACTCCACTGCATTCAAGAGAACTGTTATTATTATAGTAATATATTTAAAAAGTCGTTTTAAAATAGCAAAAGCTTTTTTAAAATCACGAGGGGGGGGGGAGGAAAATGAATATCAAAGTTAAAATCAGCAAAGGATATCAGACATGCACAAGTCAGAATTTTGAATACTCATGAAAAATACTTCTAGAAAATTAACCGGTCCTTAAATAGTTGGTAAACATTCGCAATCCATTTACTTCTCCCCTGAAACAAATCAGAAGATTCGTAACTTAATTCTTTAAACTGTATTTGAACTTATCTCCACCTTAATTAGTTTACGTTGGTCCAAAAAAAAAAAAAAACGGCAAAAAAAAAAACAAAACAAAACAAACACCCCATGGGAGCTGTAGTAAGGGTGGAAAATGGTCTTTCCCCTCACATGTTATTAGCTAATCTGAGGCCTTTTGACACCATAGGAAAACAGGCGCATTCTTTCAGCACGGTGATCGACAGAGAAACCTCTAGAAAACCATAAAAGATCTCACCAAAGACAACGAGTCCTGAAGAAGCGTCTATTGCAGGAGGAGAAAATCCCACCTCAGCTGAAAAAACTTTCTTCCGAAATATAATTTCTGGGATCACGAACCCAAAGTCTTGGAGGCCTCATGGTCTGGCCATGTGGCACGTACGGGGAAAATGCCAATCTTCTCTTCATTTCTTTCCCCCTACATCTGTTGGACAAAGATTTTTGGATTAATAACAAGCAACAATTCATATCATAATTATTTGGCACAGAAGTTTATACAGTCTAAATATACCAATCTAAATATAATTGCTCGCATATGCTTAACTAGCATTTCACAGCTAAATAAAAATAATTTCAATATAATCTGCTCCCTTTTACTGGACTATCATTTTCATCTCTGTTTACCATGCAAAAAATATGATATTATTACTTTGTTGACATTTATGCAGGAAACATGATTCAAAAAACGCCACTTCATACTCGCCATTCCAAAGACCTTTTCAAACGAGGAGAAACGGAACCTTTATTTCAAATGTAAAACTGCAAACCAGTTGGGCTCGAGATGAAAAAGATAAGTTAACGAGATAGGAAGCACCCTGAATTACCTACTACGCCTTATAATCATGAGGGCAAACCGATAAACACAAATGAAATATAAACGTTGAGGACGGAAAATTCAGCTGTCCACGAGATAGTTCCCTCCAATTTAAAATGGGGAACTGGATGAAAAATATAACTTTTGGAAAAAAATTTCCTCTAAAAAGTGAACTTCCAAAATGTTTAACAAATATGGAGGCAAACAAACGATATGCAGACTGGGCGGCTATGTTCCTTGCGAACAAAGTCCTTCGGAACCTAATAGAGAATTGGTTGCTGCCAAAGACTCTTGTTGGTTAAATATTTACTATAAGTCCGTCGCTTGTTTGCATATAACTTTATGTTAAAAATACCTGCACCAAACTCAGTAAAATAAGTATAAACTAAAATCTTAAGGATTTGATATTTGTTTTTCAGTTTTTTGAGTCTCTTGGAAGAATTAATCAAGATGAATAAAATTCATGGAAGTCAGATTAGTCTGTCTAAAGACGAGTTCAAGAACCTTCTACTCTCCACGAAAGAAAGGCAAACCATTAATCAAAACTCAACAACAGAAAAGAAATTTAGCAACACAGACCAAAACTCTTTACCACGAGCTGAATGACTATCAAAGAATTGAGCAATACCTCAGGACACCATCAAGGTTAAAGGTAAACCTGAATGTTTTCGATGATAGAATATAGAAAAACAAGCCTGATAACAACCACTGGTATTAATATTAATTAATTCAGGCCAGCGCAAAACATCATTGGAACAAAGCGCACAGGGGCATGCAACTTGAAATTGAAGCTTCCAAAAGAATATGGTGTTCATTAGGAAGAAGTAAGACGAGGTAAAAGGGGAAATACAATCTCAGGCCCTCTGGTCTCTTAGGTTGTATTGTGAAAAAAAAATCTGTACTAGAATCAAACATCCCAAATGAACACAACTGTAGGTCTTCTTAACAGTACCTTCATACTTCAAAACTCCATAGAGAGTAAGGGGATATGGTGCTCCTCATCATGGGAGGGATTATAAAAGGACACAAAGAGTATGGACCCATTATGTTTTGGGAGACGGAATTCAAATTCCTCTGGAGGCAGAGGGGTGCGGAAAGGAAAGTACCTAGTGAGCTTTTAGCAACAAGGAATACCAAACATAGGAATATATATTTTTTGCATTAAAGAGACAAATCAAGAATCCTATTCCATGGGTTGAGGAAGAAACAACTTGAACAACATTAAGAATCCACGCCTCCAGTAAATGCAAGTAGTCGAACCTGAAGAGAAATTCTTGATGTCTAAAGTGAATCCCCCGGTCCGGGCCCTCTAAATGGGTTGGAGAACACTAAATACATCAGTCCAAAGAAACCTGGTACTTCCCAAGGAAACTCCACCAACATCAATGAACATTCCATGTAACTGTTGTATTAAAATGAATATCAGCTGCAGATATATTAAGAATCAAATAAAGGCGATCAAAGCACAAAGATTTAAGATGGAAGTGTAATAGAGTGGAATGGAATATAGAATAATTTAGGGCATAAGGTCAACAAACACCTGGACCTATGAGGTCATTCAGCGCTAAAAGGGAAACCAGACAGTATGAAGGTTTGAAAAGGTGTAACAACAAAAGAAAACCTCAAAAGCAGTTGCACTATGAAACAATTGTTAGGTAGACGGTGGCCAGTAAGATGGAAGCAAAGAGAATCTGAATGGAGAGGTACAGTTAAATGGAATGAAGGGGTTGCATCAATGGTTTGAAGGGGCGGGCCTGCAAACAACCCTAAGTAAATGCCTACAGAGCCACCGCGTGAGGTGACTGGACCGCACACTACCTCACCACGGGGCATAAATGGTGATATGAACAAGAAACAAATGACTATCCGTGAAACCGCTCACCTTTTAAAGTTTAAAAATTATCTTTTTTAAATCTTTATCCCGCATAAATGTAAACAGTAGGCTTCTGCAAAGAACTTATGCACACCACATATGAAGGACAACATGGTTTCAAAGGTTCAGAATAAAGTACTCTATATCACACGATAAAGAAATTAATTCATCAAACTAATACCATCATTGTTATTTTGTAACAGGCATATTACTTCACTCTATTAAGGGAAAAGGTCTTTTTAATTTGAAAAATTTTTCGATTTTGGCAAAGTTTTATTGCTGCAAATTTGAGTACCCCATTAAATCTAACAGAGATATTTATGGAAAATATTCACAATAATGTGCTCTGGAGCAACAATTAAAAATGAAAACAATTAACGAAGAAAACATTTATATGATATGCTAATAATCCTTTGAAACAATGCCTTACAAATTAATGGAGTAGAAATTTAAAATAATGTCAAACGGTTGCCAGTCCAACACTTCAGACAAAACTAAGAAACTGGAAACCTTTTAGAAAGAATTCTACACAGTCTATTGTTTAAAAATCATTCACTCATACGTACCCTCTATGCCTCCCAACTACCTACCTAGCACGAAAAAATTGTGAAAACATTCTCATGAACCCCTAACGCACACATAACCACTCAATAAATTGTTTAACCTTAACTGGTGGAATGTATTTAAATTACAATTTAATGTATTACCAACATTACTCCAGCCCTCCTCAAGTGGGTTTTCCTTCACATTCAATTTCACAATGAAATGGAGGAGGGTCAAGCAAAAAAAAAAAAAAAAAAAAAGAAAAGGAACAAGTAGTGAGACACGACACGGAAACAAAACAGACGTTCGCCATGCGCACCGCACAATACTTTGGAACACAGTTTTTCATCGTTTTTATCTGCGTCAAAGGTAGGTAATTATCCAAGAGACAGAAAATGAGACTTACGTGATATCAACTGGACCCTTTGGAAGGTCTTGGGTAATCACGTTCCAACTAAAAGTGATATAAGCGGAACGAGAGAGGACGATTCGTGCAATCGCCACTAAGTGTTTCGTAGCCTGGGTGGAGGGTTAAACGCAACTCAATTCAAGGTTACTCCGATGCTCGTTTCGTCTTCAAATGTTTTCGTCCCACAGCCAACTGAAGGGCAGAGGAGCTTTCGTTCGATCTGGATGAGCGTCCTTAGAGGAATCGTAAAGCATCCTAGTTGTTTTCCCTACGTGAAAGCCTTTCGTTCATCTTTGCAGATGGGTGTTTGTAAAAATCATTTCTTTGTCCTGCAAATGCACATAAAAAACTATTAGGAAATTTTATAAAAAAACAAATTAAAACGTCTGATTAATAATATATATAATATATATATATATATATATAATATATAATATAATATTATATATATTTTATATATATATGTAATATATTTAATATAAATTTATAACATATACTATTAATATATATATATTATATATATATATAGTATATATATAATATATATATGCAATATATTTATAGTAAACATATATATAATATATTATTATATTATATATATATCAAATAATAATATAGAAATATATATTATATATAATATATATATATATAAGATATTATATTTTATATAATTTATATAATATATATCATAATATATATATATATTATATATATATAATATATCATATTATAGATAAGTATATTATTATATCAGTATATTGTTTCAAGGATAATTAGCACATCATATAAATGTTTCTTTTTTATTGTTTTCAATTTATTTAATTACAACCGGAGGCATGCATTGAAGAATATATTCCAAAAAAAGATTTGTGTTGGATTTAAATGGGTACTAAATTTTGCAGTAATAAAATGCCAAATCGAAAAATAGCATATAGACAATATATATAATATTATATATATATAGATAATATATATATAATAGTTATAATACATATATAAATTATATATTTTTATATTTGATTATTTATATTTACAATTGTTTATAGGTTATTTATTTATTATTTATATATATATCTAATATATATATATAGATAATAAATTTAGATAATATAATATATATATATAATATATAGATATATATATATTCTCGATTAGTATTCTCTCCCCCACCCCCTTCTCTTGCTCGATATATTTATTTATTTTTTTGTTCGGCTTTTCATTAATAATTTGTTTTTTGGGAACATTTTTTGTTTTTTTAAATTTCATGATAATAAGTTGGTATATGCCTCTTTATTTTTTTTTCTTTTTTTTCAAAATGTTATTGTTTTCTGATGAATCATCTGTTGGACCGCCGGTTGTGTATCCTCCAAGGTGTTGGCTGCCGCCCTCAGGCGTTTTCCTCGTTTCTGTAGAGTTGAAATCGACCTCATTGCTAATCTTGCAGTGTTCAGTTAGGATATTTACAAGCCTACTTGGACTATGCTTTTCCTCGTTAAGATACGTTTGTGCCTGAGTTAAAGGGTCGAAACTGACAGAAGAAAGCTTGGGGGCTATCTTCGCTTTTCATTTTTTTCCTTCCGTTGTAAAAACCTCTTTATTTACTACAGAGCATCACGTTTTTACAATACTTTCGTTGATCAAAAAAAAAAGTTATTCATTATATATTATAATATATATATATTATAATCTATATATATATATTATATTATGAGATATATCCTTAAATCTATGGTAGAAAGGTAAATGAAACAGGGACTTGGAACAAGAAACTAGCGTAGTAGATTCTTATATTTTCAAGTGTGAACTTGAAACGTTAGAATAGAATATTATATGAAAGTATTTGTTTCAACGTTCCTTATTTATTTTTTACCTTTCTACGGTTGGATTTAAGGATATTATCAAATAACGCGTTCCTTGCGTGCTACATTGATATATATATATATATAGTTTATATATAATATTATATATATCATATACGAATAGATATTTTATTTATTTATATATATATTATATATATATAAATATATATATATATATATATTTTATATATTAATATATCTATATATTATATATATATATATATATATATATGTATATATTATTATATATATGTATATTAATATAATATAATAATATATATATATATTATATATAATATATATTAATATATATGTATATATATTATTATAATAAATCATTATATTTATATTATATATATAAAATATGTCCGGTGTGTGATATATAAGAGATATAGATATATATATAATTAATATATTATAGTATATATAGGTTATGACTACATATATTTGTTTTATATACACACAATATTTTAGAACATACATACATAGATATTATATATTATATATATATATATACATATATATTATCATATATATATAGATATGAGATATGTATATATATAATATAGATATATAATATATATAGATTAGATATAATAATATATCATAATAACTATATACTATATATTATATTATGATATATATATATGTTATATATAGTTATATATAATCATATATTTATATTATATATATACAAATATGTCTTATATTATATACATATATATTTATATATATATAGTATATAAATAAACAAAACCGTTTGGTATTACATTACTTCGCAAAAGTTATTAATAATAATAGTAATAATAATAAATTGTTAGTATTACTTTACTACGCCAAAGTTAATGTTTTAAAAAAATAATAATTAATTCAATCAACGGTCGTCAATAAAACCTCGTCGTGGTGACGCCAGGAAGACAAACTAGCCAAAGTCAATTATCAATAACGGTGAATATTGCTACTACTGATAATAAAAAGTTACTAACTGGAAGTGTTCCTACACTAAAGAGGGAAAAAAAATGAAGAGCATAGAAATAGTTTTACGGGAAGATTATGAAACAACTTGAACAAAACAGGATCATTAATAAGGGAATACCAACTTTCGATTAAACTTTGGTACAAAATTTTCCAAAAAATCCGAGAGACTCCGCGTAACTTAATTCTCAGGAGGATGTTGGAATGGACAAAACTGAACTTGTGTTCACGACAGAGGTCAAGAGTCGCAAGAAAAATTAGCGGGGATTCCTTCGACAGACCTCAATCTTCCAGAAGAACGTGGAGGGAACTCGTCGAGGACCTTGGAGACTTTCGTCAGCACAGCAACGAAGAAGTTGGGGAAGGAATTCCTTAGGAGCCGAGCCGTGAAGCCACTTCAGGGAGTCTTTCCCTGGAGTGAAGACGTTGGTTCGGCACCGGGAAGCGAACGCCATTCAGACCTTCGAATCCCAGCGTTCTGTTTGAAAACTAAGCTTGGAGACAAGCTGAGAGTCTCCGGGTATAACGCTGTTCATTCATCATTGGACTGCGATTTATTTGCTATTTTTGCTACTAGTACTGTATTTCCTTGTGCTGTGACATGTACGACTTCAAGCTGTGAGGACTGGTGTAACCATTGTTTGGTTCTCAACCAGATTCATGTTGGCGTACCAGGACACTTGATCATCTTATAAACATGGGCGGAGTTCTCAGTGATCCGGAAATCGTGGATTGTACAACCCGTAGAACAGCTTTGTTACTCAGGCCTTTCGCCGTCGCCATCCCTGTGATGGCATTGTTGGCAGGCTTGGCGTTTGCTTTGTTTACTGTTTTCACAAGATTCAAAGGAAACACGAGAAATCTTGACGTCTTGGACATTAGTGAGAGAAACCATACTGGAAGGACAGTATAGAAACTGAAGATCTCGATGATATGGAACAACTTGACGAGGACTGATGACGACGTCAGACACCCGACTTTTGACGAAGTGGATAGACTGGAAGAACAGTCTAAACAATTGGAAACAACCTCGACGAGGACTGATGACGACTTGGATACTGAATGTGACGAAGATGACGAAAGTGGCTAGACTGGAACGACAGTCTAAATATGGAAAAAACTCGGACGAGACTGAATACGACTTAGATACTGACTGTGACGAAGTTGACGAAGTAGTTAGAACTGGAAGACAGTCTAAATAAGGAAAAAAACTCGACGATAATCTTC
>NC_087211.1:57087550-57090050 GCF_015104395.2 Macrobrachium nipponense
GAAAAGCGTTTTAAAGAACATAAGTACCGGACGTCCAGACATAAAGGAGGCTGGAAAGACAGACGGACAAACAGACAGACAGGAGAGACAAAACAATTATAAAGAACATAAGCTCATCGGATGGACAGACATGAAGGAGGCTGGAAAGACAGACGGCCAAACAGACAGGCAGGAGAGACAAGACAATTAAGGGATGTCCTTGGGCAGTAAACCAAAAATCAGTGAATAAGAATAATGAAATACGTTTTACAAGTGGTCGCCAGATCCGTTGCAAGCATAAAATGATGAAAAATAAAAACAGAAATGAAACGTCCCAGTGGATAAGACGTAGAGGCCAGACGGACAGTGATGGAAAAGTGCTTTATTAGCAATGCCAAATTCATGTTCTGTGTATGGTTGCTCAAATAGCAAGAGGAAGACAAAAGGAAATGGAATCAGATATTTTCGTTTTCCAAAAGACAAAATTTATTGTGATGAGTGGGTAAAGGCGTGTTGCCGTGCTGATGCAATTAATATCAAATATGCACTTGTGTGTTCAGTGCATTTCAGCCACAAGGACTACAATGAGGGAATATCAACAGACAGCCCTAAGAATATGAGAGCGCTGAAGAAAGACGCTATTCCTTCTATGTTTTCACCAAAAGGTGAGTTAATTGTTGCTGTGTGATATTGAAACAGAATTTAACAATGTAATTAAGGAACTAAAATGGAATGTATATATACAATCACTGTTGGCATGTCGTAATATGCAAAGACAATACTTTTTGTAATGCAAGTTCTCTTTGATGTTGTTGCAGTGGAAGCGCTAACAGAGTCTCCACAGGCGACAGATAGGAGGTCAAAGAAACGTCTTTACAATCCTACGGTGCAAGATCATCTTTGTGATGGAAAGCCAACGGTTACTTCAGAGCAAGAGGATTCTAATGAAATAATTGTATTAGAATTAGACAATATAGAGAAACCATGTACAACAGAAAATGGCAATCACGAGTTCGAAAAAGAGTTGCAAAAACTAAGAACTGGATCAAAAGAAGTGAAAGAAGAAAATGCCAAATTAAAGATATTGGAAAAAGACTTGCAAAATCTAGGGAAGGAATTACAAGAAGTGCAGAGAGAAAATGCTAAATTAAAAAAATATATAACTCAGTTGAATGATAATGTTGTGCTAAAAAGAAATGAAATTATTTTAGAGCCATTATTTAGTAAAACACAGATTAAAGCCATTGTAACAAAGAAGAAAGTGAGGGAATGGAGCAGTGAAGATATTGCTTCTGCTTTAACTTTAAGAAGTATAAGTGCTAAGGCTTATAAATACCTGCGACTTAAAAAAGGATTCCCATTGCCATGTGAAACCACATTGAAAGAAAGAGCTCGTAATTTTTATTGCGAGCCAGGGATTTTGACAAGTGTATTAGTATTATTACGAGCTAAATCTGAAACTTTTACAATTAATGAAAGACTTGCAGTGCTAAGTTTGGATGAAATGTCTATTACAGATGAATATTGTATCGACAAAGGTATGGATGTATTATATGAGCCGCATGACAAAGCTTTAGTATTCATGCTACGAGGATTAATTGGAAAATGGAAACAACCAGTTTATTTCAACTTCGGCCAGACAGATTTAAAAACATTGCTATTAGAAATCATAGTACATACAGAAGCCGTGGGTTATCCAGTTGTTGCAATTGTGAATGACATGGGGTCACCCAACCTTCGTATGTGGAGGGAATTAGGCATAGATCCTGTTAAGACCAAAATTTCGTTCAGAGAGGGAAATATATGTTTTTGCAGATGTTCCCCATTTAGTAAAGCTAGTTCGAAACAATTTCCTTGATTCAGGATTTTATTTGGTTAATGACTATATATCTGACGAAAGCATTCGTGAAATGGTAATGAAACAGCCAACAGAATAGGTTAGCTTACAAAATTCATAATCATCATCTAACTGTTAATGGACATCAGAGGCAGCGTGTTAAATTTGCTGCTCAGTTGCTCTCATCGTCTTGTGCAAATGCTTTGAGGTATTTGGGGAGTAGGGGACTATTAGTATCTAGCAACTGGAAGCCTACCTCAGATTTTATAGCACTCATTAATGACTGGGTTTGATATTATAGAATCCGAATCATATATATGGAGACGTATCAGCTAGAAATGCCTTCGGAATAGAAACAGATTCTCAAGTACATACCCTGGAGAAGGTGGTAGAAGTAATGAGTACTTTAAAGGTAAAATCACCGAAGACAAGAAGTCTGTATAAATTTCGGAAGGGGATCATTCTCTCAAGCAAGTCTATTGTTTGTTGGCCTTTACAATATGGTTAAAGATCTCTATGGTGTTGACTATATTTTGACGCAAAAATTAAATCAGGATTGCCTAGAGCATCTGTTTGGCTGCATAAGGCAAATGAAGGGGACCTATGACCATCCTAATGCTGTAGAATTTAAGTTCAGGATTAGATCAGTAATTTTAGGTAAGAATGTTAGGATAATAAGTGAAA
>NC_087211.1:57095050-57097550 GCF_015104395.2 Macrobrachium nipponense
ACGAAGTTTGGCTCATCAAAGCGCCTCTGCGTCATCAGAGGCGGCCTTAGGAAAGCTCATTCCGGACATTCATAACCCGTTGGTTTTGTAGCTTTGAAAGGGAAGTGTATCATTAACAAGTCGCGTAATTTAAAACCCTTAAATTTCTTAGGCGCATGCGTGCCACCGTCTCCATTTTCACCATTTCAGGCCCCTTCAAAATTCCGCCTGTTATTTAGTCTGTAGATGTATCATAAACTCCTTGTATAATTTAAAAACATCAAATTCCTTAGGCGCATGCGTGCCACAAGCTCCATTTGCACCATTTCAGGCCGATTCAAAATTCCGCCTCTTATTTAGTCTGTAGATGTATCATTAGCTCCTTGTATAATCTAAAAGCATCAAATTTCTTGGGCGTATACGTATCACAGGCTCCATTTTCACCATTTCAGGCCAATTCAAAATTCCGCCTGCTATTTAGTCTGTAGATATATCATTAACTCGTTGTATAATTTAAAAACATTAGATTTCTTAGGCGCATACGTACCACAAACTCTATTTTCATCATTTCAGCCACTTATTGTTAGTATACTGTCATTCTGTCTGGTTTGACACAACCAAAGTTTGAAAAACATCGCCAGTATTGCCGACATTCGAGGTAGGCCATTTCCCACAAATATCATTACATATCTTCAGTCCATCTCGTAGAACGTAAGTGAAAATTGCCTATAATATCTTTTGTCTAATATACGGTATGAAAAGAAAAGAATAACCAATTACTTTCAATTTTGATCAGCTCTTTTAAATATAAAAATTATCTGATTTTAGTATCCTTTTAGTGTGCATATTGCTCATTTATTTTACAAAATGTTAAAATGTGAATGTTTTTTTTTTTTTTTTTCTAAAACCTGAGTTTACGGACGACGTGTTGGACGCGTGGTATTTCATTCTGTTCAGACGACTAGACTTGGGTCTGAATGCCTTAATTACCAAATTCGAAAGGAGATTCCGAGGAGAGAGAGGAGAGAGAGACGAGAGATGAGAGAGAGAGAGAGCCGAGAGAGAGAGAGAGGATCGGTCATGAAATACAAGCACACCCAAGCACATAGAGAGAGAGAGAGAGAGAGAGAGAGAGAGGAGAGAGAGAGAGAGAGAGAAGGGAGGGGATGGGTCATGAAAATACAAACATACCCAAGCAGAGAGAGAGAGAGAGAGAGAGAGAGTGTGTGTGTGTTTATGTGTAAACCAATGCCCTATTCATTGTGTTGTCCCAAATTGCAAAAGGGAATCATGATACAGGGGCCATCCAGAGTCAACATATTTTCTTTCCCAAGAACGAAGAACTCGCAGCAAAATGGCTGAGCAGCCATAAAACGAGAAAGCTACACCCCGACCAAGTACAGCAGTGAGTATATAAATACAACTGGCAATTTAACATCAGCACTATTGAAATTGTAATATCGTTAATGGAAAATCAGCTCTTGTGGGGGGGCGCTAATATAATAAATATGCGTAGCTTAGGAAGGTCATGACCTTATTCTTCATCTACATTTGCATTAATTACGATGATGAATCTGTGATATTCGGACGCTTTTGTTTATATTCGTTAATGGACAATAGTTTTAATTTACTGCAAATACTGTTTACAGGTTTACAGGTTTACAGTTACCTGTTCCTGCCGGATATTTAGAATGGGAAAAACAAAGCCTTTTCTGAGAAAAATGCTGGCACAACTTCTACCACAAAACTGAAAATGCACAAGACTCTGAATATATAGTTTTTTTTTATATACTTGGACAATAATGAATGCAAAAAGCCCATTTAAAGGAAAAAGACTGAATCATGAATACGAGACGTCCATGAATCAAAGTTTCAGTTTCTGAAAGATTTTAATGCTTGGCAGGAAATTTGGAATGAAGCTAAAGAATTCGGTGGGACATTAACAAATGAGACGTTCGCAGCATTGAAACATGCAACCACTGCCTGTCTGAAATACATATCGAGTATGTGTTAACAGGGAAATTTCAAACAGGCAATCTCGAGTCTAGGTTTGGGCAATATCGACAGCTTGAAGGTGGCCACTACAATATTTCTGTAGGGGTGTAAGAATACTACCACCGTAGGTTCTGCGTGCCGTAAAAGGCGACTAAAAGGACAGCTGCTGCCTTGCAGTCTTACTTTTTTAGTAAAAGGCTAGGCCCAACGCCAATAACTGTGGAAACTGCTGCCTTGCAGTCTTACTTTTTTAGTAAAAGGCTGGGCCCAACGCCAATAACTTTGGTTGATGACAGCAAGGGCATGTGGTCGTAAAAACCCCTTTGCCAAATAATAAACTATGCCTGATATTGTAAGGAAAGGCGCATCAGGCAACCAACCCCTTAGCGTAGGGATAACGGTGCGAAAGAGGACTACAATATTTCTGTTTGAATGTGAAAAAAAGCTGATCATGATATCTGATCCTAAACAAAAATTACCATTCCATGACAGAGCAGTACATGTAGCCATTAATGACAGCATTACT
>NC_087211.1:57102550-57111118 GCF_015104395.2 Macrobrachium nipponense
ATTCATAGGCAATACACACAAAGGAAATGGAATGCACCCCAGAAACCCTTAATGGTTTTTACTTTTATTTTAAGAGAGCTGAAATAGACAACGTTCTCAGGAATTAAATTTTTTGCCGAGGGACAACGTGTGACATCTGGAGCTTACATGCACATACATACATACCTAAAAATTATATGTATATATATACATATAAATATACATGTAAATATATAAATATACATATAAATATATATGTATGTATATATTAGGGATTTTTGAGGTCAAATGACACTCGTTTAAACAAAGTGAAACAAAACAACTAACTGGTAACTTAACCTACCCGTGTTCCGTTGCATTCTCTCTTAGGAGTTGGCTGAAAGTCCAAGCTAGGCAAAGATAAACTCCCGTAGTCACAAAAATATACTTTTTATTTCCCAAAATTAGCTAACATTAAAATGGAATAAAATTAATTAACTCTGACTCAAAAGAAACGTTAAACTATCATATTCTTCTCAAAATCATATTTAAATAAGTACCCACTCCTTCTTCCATTAAGTGTCCACACATTAATAGTTTATTAATAGTCAAAACCAGTTAGAGAATAAACCCAATGGGTGACTTCGAATCCATCTGAAATAAAGAGACCATGATTATGACATCACTTAAATATTAAAGTTAGTCAATAAAGATTGTGTACCGCACCCCACTTTTCTTTCTCCAGACACAAGTAATTGTCACTTTCAAATGTTAACTTTTCCAAAGTTCTCTCTTAGTTACCTTCTCCGACGGACCTGCAACACCTCTTCCAGGCATATTCCACACTCTGTCAAACACAAATCAGTGAGTCCCCCCTTAGCACCTGTTCTCCAGGTTAAAACACACACACTGATTGGCACACACTAGGCATGCATGCTTCATGCCTGAAACTCGTGATCTTCGAGGCGTCGCTGACAACAAAGTGCACTGGTAAGCTGTCCTGTCTGTCTTTCATTTCAGCATCTTTGAGGAATCCAGCGTTTTGCGCCTGTCTCTAACCGGCAAGAGCTAAGGTTAACAACCCATTACTGTGCCTTTAAGATATATATATGTATATATATATACATAATTTATTATATAATATATATATATATATATATATATATATATAAACATCGAGCTACAAATGCCCTTTAATATCTAATTCACTCTACCTCGGAATTAATATATTTTCATATATGCTTAACCGAAGGGGAATTTTATTAGGCGATAATAGAATTGTCGGCGCCGACAGTTCTATTATTCGCCTAATAAAATTCCCCTTCGGTTAAGCATATATGAAAATATATTAATTCCGAGGTAGAGTGAATTAGATATTAAAGGACATTTGTAGCTCGATGTATGTATATGAATCACGGTAATGTGATATGACTTTATATATATATATATATATATATATATATATATATATATATATATATATATATATATATATATATATATCTAATAAAAGGAGCCCATACACCAAAATGTAGAGAGAAAAGTACTATATTTCAGAGACTGCTGTCTCTCTCTTCAGGTATATGAATGAGAAAAGTTTACAGAAAAGGTGGTATTTATACCAAGAGATTCGTCCACAAGTAAGCCAATTTAGGTCACCCCCGCTGATAATCTTCCTTTAATCTTCTTAAAGCGTTGGTTGTGAATGAACACTGCGTCGACGATGTCTGATGTCCAATTCCCTTTTGAGATGTTCATTACCTGCTTCTCTTTTATAAAGGCCGATTCCATCATTTGACTCTTGTACCGGCAGTTGCTGCTATAAATTACACGTGACATATTCCAGTTTATTCTACGGTTATGTTCATTTATATGATTGAAAATAGCCGAGTTCTGTTGTCCATACCTAACTGACCGTTTGTGTGTATTAATCTCTGGGGAAGTGATTTACCTGGTAAATACCGATGTAAGATTGGTCACAGTCCTGGCATGGGATCTCATATACCCCGAGTCTTTGGGCGATGTCTTTTGTTGGACGTTAATCAGGGATTTGGCTAAGGTATTTGGATAGGTAAATGCAAAAGGGTTGGATTTCCCAAGGGTGTGAGTTACTCTCTTAATCGTCTCCAGGTGGGGAATTTTTATTTTATTGTTGGGTGTCTCTGGTCTTGTCTTTAGGGGGTCGGTAGAAAATTACGTTTGCTTTTTGAATTGCTTTCTCAATTATATGGTCAGGATACTTTAAAGATGAAAGTTGCTTGCGAATTAGTTCAAATTCTTTTTCCAGGAAATCTGGGGAACAAATTCGTAAGGCTCTTAGGAATAGGTTGCTGGCTAGACCTATCTTGATAGTATTGTCATGATAGCTAAAGTAGTGAATATACAGAAAACCAACGTTCTCACTTTCATATATTCACTACTTTAGCTATCATGACAATACTATCAAGATAGGTCTAGCCAGCAACCTATTCCTAAGAGCCTTACGAATTTGTTCCCCAGATTTCCTGGAAAAAGAATTTGAACTAATTCGCAAGCAACTTTCATCTTTAAAGTATCCTGCCATATAATTTGAGAAAGCATTCAAAAGCAAACGTAATTTTCTACCGACCCCCTAAAGACAAGACCAGAGACACACCCAACAATAAAATAAAAATTCCCCACCTGGAGACGATTAAGAGAGTAACTCACACCCTTGGGAAATCCAACCCTTTTGCATTTACCTACCCAAATACCTTAGCCAAATCCCTGATTAACGTCCAACAAAAGACATCGCCCAAAGACTCTGGGGTATATGAGATCCCATGCCAGGACTGTGACCAATCTTACATCGGATTTACAGGTAAATCACTTCCCCAGAGATTAATACAACACAAACGGTCAGTTAGGTATGGACAACAGAACTCGGCTATTTTCAATCATATAAATGAACATAACCATAGAATAAACTGGAATATGTCACGTGTAATTTATAGCAGCAACTGCCGGTACAAGAGTCAAATGATGGAATCGGCCTTTATAAAAGAGAAGCAGGTAATGAACATCCAAAAGAATTGGACATCAGACATCGTCGACGCAGTGTTCATTCAACCAAACGCTTAAGAAGATTTAAGGAAGATTATCAGCGGGGGGACCTAAAGTTGGCCTTACTTGTGGACGAATCTCTTGGTATAAATACCACCTTTTCTGTAAACTTTTCTCATTCATATACCTGAAGAGAGAGACAGCAGTCTCTGAAATATAGTACTTTTCTCTCTACATTTGTGTTTTTATGGGCTCCTTTTTATTAGATGGAATTCTGTTGTTACAGAACACTTTACCAGTCATATATATATATATTATATATATATATATATATATATATATATATATATATATATATATATATATATATAGAGAGAGAGAGAGAGAGAGAGAGAGAGAGAGAGAGAGAGAGAGAGAGCTGTACGTCATTTCACACAACAGTGAGTGATTTCTAGGGCATTTTTTCTCCCAAATAAATGTTTTTATTAAGTTGCTAGTCCTCACGTCATTCACCCCCTCCCCTGGATGTGACCCACTATAGTCAACTGACAAACAGGTACGCAATTCTCCAGCCTAACGTCTCATGATTTTCGTCCAAGTAGGTCTGGGTATTCTAACTCTTCTTCCTCGATTGTTCTCAAAGCATGGACAATATATATCCGAGCTTTAAATAGATTTTTTATTGTTATTTTTTCAGGGCACAGTAGTTTCAACAATAAGCTTTAGGGATGTCTGCACGAAGGTCGGAAAGTTTTCCGTAGTTGCAAATACTGTTGCAAAGAGACTCTCAATTATACGTTAAGATATTCAATTGCAAATTTGGAGACGAAAGGTTATCACAATGAAGAGAGCAATTTTCCCCGAGAGCATTTGGATCCGATGTCAAATCTGAACGGCGGCCAAAATACTACATAGAAAAGAAAGTATCACAGTTCTTCCAGTTCAAACTTCTGCGTGATTGTTATCAATCTTTATGACGTCATTATTTAAAAGTAATTCTAAGCCTCTACGGCTTCCATGTTCTCAAACTTACAAACCTCGACTTATAAATAATATAGACTAAATACTTCTCTACAACCAGATAAAAAAAAAAAAAAAAAAAATCGTGTTTTTTGTATTACTAAGCATGGGAAACGCTGCATAAGATGATAATATTCCTCTCATATAAACAACCTTCAAAAGGAGACAGAATAACGTTGGCAGTGGGAGTTCCCATAGAAAACTCTCAGAGGCATCAGCCCCGCGGCGAAATTCCCATGTAAAACCCAAAAAATAATCTCCATATAGTATTCCCCCGGAATCCCCTCAGGGGCGATTACTGTTCCTCCCACAAAGGAGAGACACCGCTGAAGACAAATTTTCTTGGAAGGAGAAAAGAAAAAGGAGGTTATTGAAGTCTCGTCTCCCGTCTGGAATATTCCCGAGGCTACTGATCTAAGGAACCAAGAGTCAACAGGAAGGAGAGAGAGAGAGAGAGAGAGAGAGAGAGAGAGAGAGAGAGAGGTGAGAGAGAGAGAGAGAGAGACGCGGGTCATTACCTTGTGCCGAAGAAGTTGTTATTCTTCTGCTTTTGGTGGATATTTCCGTGAGGAAATAGAACTATAAAGTACCTTAAGGATTCAAAACGTTATGGGTAGTGCTATATATATAACATACATATTAATATATATATATGTATATATATATATATATATATATATATATATATATATATATATATATATTTAGTCTACTCCGTAACACACAACAAAAACATATTTAACATGCACATACATCGACAAACACATAATTAATACACACACACACAACACACACACACACACACAACACACACACACACATATAACTATATATACATATATATGTATATATATAGTATATATTATATATATATATATTATATATATTATATTATATATATATATATATATTGTACATATACATGCACGTATGTAATAGATAATTTGATCACGAAATATATAAGACGTGATGCTATGTATAAGTAAAGGTAATGCCATGTAGGAAAATGAAAAAAAGCGAGAAAGATCTCGGTAGTTCTCGCTTTCTCATTGTCCTCCGTGGCATTACCTTTATTTCATATATGTAGGTATGTATGTACTAAGGTACAAAATGTCCTTTAATATCCAATTCGCTCTACCTCGGAATTAATACATTTCATATATGTTAACCGAAGGGGAATTTTTTTATTTAATAATAATTTCGTCCTCTCTTGGATTCCCCCGAAACAGCGTACACGGAGGAGAAATCAGGGCTTCACGTTACCACTTGTTGGCCTGGTCAGTAACATCACTGAAGTCTTGATTTCTCCAATGTGCGCCAGTTTGAATCCACGAGAGGACGGAATTATTATCAACTATAAAAAGCCCCTTCGGTTAGCATATATGAATATGTATTACTTCCGAGGTAGAGCGGATAGGATATTAAAGGACATTTGTAGCTTAATACATGTATAAGACTCACGGTGATGTGATAAAAATTCACACACACGCATATATATATATATATATATATATATATATATATATATTATATATATATATATATATATAATATATATAATACATAATGTGTGTGTCATTGCAATTATTCTTCAAATAAAGTAGCAAATAGTAGGACGCAAAAAACTTTTAGACTTCAGGATAATTCACAACAGAGTAATTCTTGGCGCCGCTGATTAAATTTACTTCTGACTTTGAGTACAAAGTGGGAGACTTTCTCACTGCATTACGCCCTTTTGCGGGAGAGGTTGACCAAACCATTTTCGAACGTGAGGTTCATGAACCTCTCTCGTGTAGTGCCGTGCTGGGTCGTCCATAAAAACTACCAGTGGTGGTGGAGGAATTTTCCATACTCGATTGGGGATCTGGTTTCCCAAAGGTTTTTGTGCGGTTCTTTTTCACTTCCGCTTCAGTTTTTCTTTTGCTCTTCAAGTTTTTTCCTCTTATGATATTGCATCAAAAAAGTAACAAATGCTCTGAAGTTTCCTCGGCGCAATCGAGCTTTCTGTACTGCGTATAATCAAGGGCATCAAAAATATATCTGTTTCGTTGGTTTCAGTATAAGGCTGTATGAGTCGCAGTCCATGAAACTTTAGCAACGACCTTGCCTATATCGTTTCCAGACGCATGGCTATAGCTAACTTCAACCTTAAATAAATTCAAACTACTGAGACCAGAGGGCTGTAATTTGGTGTGTTTGATGATTGGAGGGTGAATGATCAACATACTAATTTGGAGTCCTCTAGCCTCAGTAGTTTTGAAGTTCTCAGAGTGGACAGAAAAAGTGCGGACGGACAGACAAAGCCATCTCGATACGTTTTCTTTTACAGAAAACTAAAACGCCGTTTTCTTTCAGTTTACTAATCCGGCTTTAACCGGAGTCGCGCGGGCCGCCCATTACCGTTTCCGAAATAGGCCGCAACTCTTTCGATGACACTGATGCCAAGTAAAATGGTTTCGATTTTTTTTGTGAATTTGCTTGTTTGATAGGATCTCGGCTCTTTTGGTCCTTTGCTTTTTTTTTTCTGGACTAATTTTTACTATAAAGCAAAAACTGCCTGAGCTTCAGTTGAGCCGATTTCAATTTTGAAAGTTCTGATCGATGTTTTTTTGCGCTGGTTTCTCCATATAAATCTGAAAAAGACAGGTTTCCTGGTACTTTTACCTTGCTACAGGCTTCCTGTTACTTTTACCTTGCTACAGACTTCACGTACCAAAATTTTACGCCAAACTTCAGGAATCTAACATTTATAAAAGACTTCAGGAGTCAGAAATTTGTCACCGACTTTAAGAACCGTAAATCTGTGACTGAACTCAGGAATTGAAATCATGTAACCAACCGGCGGAATCTGAAATTTGTAACAGACTTCAGGATTCTGGAATCTGTGACATACATCGTGAAATAGAAATCCGTGACAGTCAGGAATCAGAAAATGATGACTGACCTCGGGAATCTGAAGTTTGTGATAAACCTTGGTGGTCTGAATTTTGTGACGTATTTCAGAGATTTGTTACATATTTCCGGAATCTGAAATTGGTGAAAGAATTCTGGAATCTGTAATTTGCGCCGAACATCAGCAATCTGAAATCTGCAACTGACCGTATGGATCTGGTAGGCATGGTGGGAGTTCATAATGCTTTATAAGAAAACAAACGAGCGAATGAATGAGTTCAATATACTTTTATTCATTCCTGACTGGAAGTTTTGGCTTCAAATTTTAGACATCTTTAAAACAGTGTAAATTGCCTCTCAAAATCCATTTCGAAAAGGAAAAGTTCAATTTATTGCATCTACTATGAGATTCAGGGTCTCTGTAACACGGTTTTTTGGACTTTGCTCCTTGTCAAAGCATCGGATGTAGCTGAAAGTTGACATATGTATATTTTACAACCACACACAAATTTTTTCAGCATTATCAATAACCTAAACCCGATAGTTTTAATTTTTATAGAGTAAAAATGATCTAGCCGACGCCATGGCCAATGATTACGAGCCAAGAGTCGAAAAACATTCATTACGTAAGCAAGGTAAACAAAACCCTCTCTTGACTAAATGTTGCCCCGCCCATCCACCAGAAAGAAATTCCATTGGCTCTGAAACCCAAAGACTTTATGAATGGCGGAACGATACATAGTAATACTACTGTAGCAGTAGTGCCGCAAACAGTATAGCAATAATATACATGAATTAAACGTTTAGGCCAACTGCTGGGATCCTTGAGGATCATTTAGCATTTCTTACAACTACTCGAGAAATTTGTTTTTATAGCCAGAAGTTAAATTTTCTAATCCAACAATGCCCATGGTAGCCTTCAGTGTTATCCTGAATTATAACGAGGCGAAAGTGGGTGGAGCTTCATGAAGTCACCATTCTGACGATAATTATTGGTGAAGGTTTAAAGCCAATATACGGTACCGGCTTTTTATTTTTTTTTCAGTAAATAGGTAGATAGCCAATAAATAAAAATTGCTTTACATTAGATATAGCAGTTATCAAATCAAGCTTGTCTACTATGTTTTTGATAATTACTAACTATTCCCTACATCTTGTCAATCTGATTTTGACCTATAAAGTAGACTGTAATTTCTTTGTTGGAAACTTAATTTTGGGAGTTAGACTATAATCGAACGTGTTTTTGTATTTATTAACATAATTTTGTTGGTTTGTTCATTATGACAATTATCAGTGGAGAGGTTCCAGAGTTCATAAAGGTGTACTGCTTTGCTTGTATTAAAATTTGTATGTCAATTGTTGCCAGAGGTTTAGCCTTCGTTACGTATAGCCAATCACCCATCGAGAAAGAGGAAGAAATGCTGTCATAAGTTACGTAACGAGTGCGTTCGAAACCTTTTCTCTGAGGAAGTTGGCCCGTCTTCAAAAAAGGTCACTTTTACATTATAAGTACCAAATTTATTCAACCTACGAAGTGCAGAATACACTCAAAAAATTTATGTGTGATATAATATGTATTCTGAATAAGCGTTATATTTATGAAATGCATAGATAAAAAGTATTGCGAAAAAACCGTGTTACAGAGGCCCTGAATCTCATAGTAGGTTTCCGTTTCAG
>NC_087211.1:57111618-57121618 GCF_015104395.2 Macrobrachium nipponense
CTGAAACGGAAACCTATGCAATAATTTGAACTTTTCCTTTTCGAAATGGATTTTGAGAGGCAATTTACACTTTTTTAAAGATATCTAAAATTTGAAGCCAAAACTTCCAGTTAGGAATGAATAAAAGTATATTGAACTCATTCATTCGCTCTTTTGTTTTCTTATAAAGCATTATGAACTCCCACCATGCCTACCAGATCCATACGGTCAGTTGCAGATTTCAGATTGCTGAAGGTCGGCGCAAATTACAGATTCCAGAATTCTTTCACCAATTTCAGATTCCGGAAATATGTAACAAATCTCTGAAATACGTCACAAAATTCAGACCACCAAGGTTTATCACAAACTTCAGATTCCCGAGGTCAGTCATCATTTTCAGATTCCTGACTGTCACTGATTTCTGATTCACGAAGTATGTCACAGATTCCAGAATCCTGAAGTCTGTTACAAATTTTAGATTCCCCCAGTTGGTTACATGATTTCAATTCCTGAGTTCAGTCACAAATTTACGGTTCTTAAAGTCGGTGACAAATTTCTGACTCCTGAAGTCTTTTATAAATGTTAGATTCCTGAAGTTTGGCGTAAAATTTTGGTACGTGAAGTCTGTATCAAGGTAAAAATAACAGGAAGCCTGTAGCAAGGTAAAAGTACCAGGAAGCCTGTAGCAAGGTAAAAGTACCAGGAAGCCTGTAGCAAGGTAAAAGTAACAGGAAGCCTGTCTCTTTCAGATTTATATGGAGAAACCAGCGCAAAACAACATCGATCAGAACTTTCAAAACTGAAATCGGCTCAACTGAAGCTCAGGCAGTTTTTGCTTTATAGTAAAAATTTGTCCAGGAAAAAAAAAAAAAAAAAAAAAAAAAAAAAAAAAAAAAAAAAAAAAAAAAAAAAACAAAAAAAAAAAAAAAAAAAAAAAAAAAAAAAAAAAAAGCACAGGACCAAAAGAGCCGAGATCCTATCAAACAAGCAGATTCACAAAAAAAAAAATCGAAACCATTTTACTTGGCATCAGTGTCATCGAAAGAGTTGCGGCCCATTTCGGAAACGGTAATGGGCAGCCCGCGCGACTCCGGTTAAAGCCGGATTAGTAAACTGAAAGAAAACGGCGTTTTAGTTTTCTGTAAAAGAAAACGTATCGAGATGGCTTTGTCTGTCCGTCCGCACTGTCCACTCTTAGAATTTCAAAACTACTGAGGCTAAAGGACTCCAAATTAGTATGTTGATCATTCACCCTCCAATCATCAAACACACCAAATTCCAGCCCTCTGGCCTCAGTAGTTTGAATTTATTTAAGGTTGAAGTTAGCCATAGCCATGCGTCTGGAAACGATATAGGCCAGGCCAGAGCCGGGCCGTTGCTAAAGTTTCATGGACTGCGGCTCATACATCCTTATACTGAAACCAACGAAAGATAGATATAATTTTGATGTCCTTAATTATACGCAGTACAGAAAGCTCAATTGCGCCGAGGAAACTTCAGAGCTTTTGTTACTTTTTTGATGCAATATCCTAAAGGAAAAAACTTGAAGAGCAAAAGAAAAACTGAAGCGGAAGTGAAAAAGAACCGCACAAAAACCTTTGGGAAACCAGATCCCCAATCGAGTGTGGAAAATTCCTCCACCACCACTGGTAGTTTAATGGGACGACCCAGCACGGCCACTACACGAGAGAGGTTCAATGAACCTCACGTTCGAAAATGGTTTGGTCAACCTCTCCCGCAAAAGGGGCGTAATGCGGTGAGAAAGTCTCCCACTTTGTACTCAAAGTCAGAAGTAAATTTAATCAGCGGCGCCAAGAATTACTCTGTTGTGAATTATCCTGAAGTCTAAATGTTTTT
This sequence comes from Macrobrachium nipponense, assembly GCF_015104395.2. Classification (NCBI taxonomy): domain Eukaryota; kingdom Metazoa; phylum Arthropoda; class Malacostraca; order Decapoda; family Palaemonidae; genus Macrobrachium; species Macrobrachium nipponense. Next base: position 57,113,455 of record NC_087211.1, read on the forward strand.
TGTGTCCTATTTGCTATTTTATTTGAAGAATAATTGCAATGGCACACACATTAAGTATTATATATATATATATATATATATATATATATATATATATATATATATATATATATATATATATATATATGCGTGTGTGTGTGTGTGTGAATTTTTACCACATCACCGTGATTCTTATACATGTATTAAGCTACAAATGTCCTTTAATATCCTATCCGCTCTACCTCGGAAGTAATACATATTCATATATGCTAACCGAAGGGGCATTTTATAGTTGATAATAATTCTGTCCTCTCGTGGATTCAAACCAGCGCACATTAGAGAAATCAAGACTTCAGTGATGTTACTGACCAGGCCAACAATTGGTAACGTGAAGCCCTGATTTCTCCTGTGTAAGCTGTTTCGAATCCATGAGAGGACGAAATTATTATCAAATTAAAAAATTACCCTTCGGTTAACATATATGAAATGTATTAATTCCGAAGTACAGCGAATTGGATATTAAAGGACATTTGTAGCTTAGTATATACATACCTACATATATAAATAAAGGTAATGCCACGGAGGACAATGAGCAAGCGAGTACTACCGAGATCTTTCTCGCTTTTTTTCATTTTCCTACATGGCATTACCTTTACTTATACATAGCATCACGTTTTTATATATTTCGTGATCAAATTCTCTATTACATACATGCATGTATATGTACACTATATATATATATATATATATATATATATATATATATATATATATATATATATGTGTGTGTGTGTGTGTGTGTGTGTGTGTGTGTGTATTAATATGTGTTTGCCGATATGTGTGTATGTTAAACTATGTTTTGTGTGTGTGTTACGGAGACATCTACTAGAGCATAAACTTGAGTAGACTAATATATATATAGATATATATCATCATCTATATATATATATATATATATATATATATATAGATATAGATATATTAGATATAGATATATATTATATTAATAATATTAATATATATTATATAGATATAATTAATCAATATATATATATTTATATAATAATAGATACTTTATATATATATATACATATATATATATCGATATTTATTATTATATATATATATATATATATATATATAATATATATATATCTATTTATATCTATATATCTTATATATATATCTTTAGAATAGATTAGATATATAATATATGTTAGTATATATCTTATATATGGATAGAAACATGGGGAAAACCGCCATGTATTCATCAGGTAAGCGTGGACACGAAACGGAAGGCAGACCCCATAACTCCATTTACATACACAGCCTCTCTCTCTCTCTCTCTCTCTCTCCTCTCTCTCTCTCTCTCTCTCTCTCTCTCCTCTCTCTCGGCAATCACCCCACATCTCTCTCTCTCTCTCTCCACCTCTTTCTCTCCAAAATAATAGGTAATGAAAATGAGAGAGTTGCATCATACATAACGTTTATTTACAATAACTAAATCAATTAACTAAGTAATCCAGTCTTACAGACTAACTTAAAACCACTCATTGTCAAGTCACCCAAAAGTCCTGGGAACTCTGTCCCACCGAAATCCAGAACCGTCCATTTCCAACCGGAATATCACTCACTGATAAATAAAAACACTTTGGCCATCTGCCATCATGGTTTCGCCTTCCTCCCCGAATGTCTGTGCAAGTCTTCCCCATAAACTTGGCATTATGAATAGAAGAGGCGCACACGCACATACGAATGCACACTTCGACAACGCCTCGCGGTTCTAGCTGCATCTAGTTTCACAAAGGCACTTTGGGAAGAGTTCATAAACTGTCGTACATTGACTTCCTGAACCAAGCATTTTTATCTCACGCCATCCCCTTGAAACTCATTCATCACTACTCTCAGGTCGTTACTCTGCCCTGTCCTCCACATTCCACAGGTTACAGAGAATGCACGAACAATATATTATTAATCAAAACCCTATGTCTTACAGATTGCTCGGCCTCGCACCTATATGCTAGCTCCCGCCTAGCAAAATTGCTTATATATATAAACATTGGCCGGCTTAAAATAAAATATAAGAAAAACTGCACGTCTCTGGCATTATAAAAGAAAGTCTTATCACGCTTTAATCTCCCAATCCCAACCCAAGACGCATTTTCTCTCATATTTTCTGCATTAGGATTCTTGAATATCCCTCTTCGCTTGTCTGCAAGTAGCTGAACAGACAGCAACAGGCTATAGCAACTGTAGGAAGACGGAATGCCTCCCTCATCGTAGAAGACTCTCACGGCTTCTTGTAGATCCCCAAAAAAACACGCTGTAGAATTCTCTCGAACACCCATCATGGAAATACTTGTAATCACCCTGGACAACATGGCAGCAACCTCTCTTCACGGCTGGTGGACGTCTTGCTGGTGTCGGGGTACGACTTTTGGGCGTTAGTATGTCAGTCAGGTCTTTGGTCAATCTAAAGAAAATAACCCAGACATACTACTTCTATCAAACAATGATCTCAAAAGGTCAGAAATACTAACTGAACGTCTCCCAATTAACTCCCTTAAATATGACTACTAAAATGATAAGTCATTATCACAACTCTCTAAGAAAAAACACATCAAGTTCTCCACTCAATTCTCCAAACTCACACATTAGCACACACAACTCAGAAATCACAGCAACTCCACGGAATTCTGCACTCACATTTCAAACTCGAATGTGCTCACAAGAAAAAAAAAAAAGAAAAAATTCGTAACAAGCCCAAGAAAGAAAAGAATCACGTAACACCCAGACCCAAAAAATTTTCTCTTAAGTTCTGACATCTAAACAACCCACAAAATCAGCAAAAATCTCCAACTTTTAACAGCAAAAACCCCTCTACTGCTCAATAATTAATCACAATGAGACTTAATGTCAAACTCCCATTTCGTAAATAACAACCTCGAAAAATTACACCTCCCGTCCAAAAAGAAATGCTACTTAAGCTCAATCCCCAAATCAATACTCTCATAGGAAAAAGAAGAAAAATAATAAAAAAAAGATAATCACAAGTAGATTTCCCCAATCACAAAATACATAATACATGTATAATATGCATAACTCCCGCGTTTTTCCCAAGAAATGCTCCATGTAAAGCCACGGAATTTGCCAGAAAGCAAACTCTCACACATGCGCTTTCGTGAAATGCTATAGCTAACATTTCCAGATATTGCAAAAAATTCTGATCTATCACGATCAGAGGAAAAGAATCAGCACAGCGCTCATCACATCGCTTGTCAGCAGAAAAATCGCCTGCGGAGCATGCTCAAACAACAGCACAAAAATTGTCTAGTCAGACACATAAGTTTGGAAACTCATGATTCTCAAGAAAAAAGATCTAACTGACACATTTCACAGAATTAACTCCAGGATATGACTAATGTGTTCAAAAATTTGTCTCGAAGACTTATTCTCTCAACATGACTTTTCCCATATTATATTTCTCCAAGAATAACACACTTGTGAACATAAGAAATGCACACACATCTCCATATAACTCGTAATGCAGTAATGCCATTCGCCTCTAAATAGTCACGAAATCAAAAAAGAGAACCACAGAAATCTCCTCTTGACTCGAAAAAAAAAAAAACTAAAAAAAAACTCCATAACCACGAAAATAAAAGGTCACCCGCCCAAGATTAATTCCAACTCCATTATGAGACATCATATCAATAATAACGCCCTCCGTTATAAAAATATTTCCTCCATTTGGTTAATAACCAACCCCCTTATATTATTCTCATTACTTTCTTCCAATAGCCACATGTCAGTAGAAAAAAAACACCACTCCAAGAATAGAGAATAATCACCTCTATTTCGGCAAATACAAAATATTTACCTCTATTTCCCAATAACTCCGTGTGGAACAAAACAAGGCTCCAAAAATATATATCTCCAAAAAGGAATATCAAAAAATGAAATCCCATCTCCAAAAAAATGTGCACTCAAGGCAACTAACTCACACACTCACAAATATTGCCCCATAATCTCCAAATATGTGTCTCCATTTGCAACAAAGATGGCTGCAAAATAATTGAACTAAACATAGCTCATACCACTATTGGCAAATATCAAAAATGGCCAAAAATATATCTCCCATATATATATCCCAAAATATAACTCCCAAAAAATATATACCTCCAATTATCTCTCCAAAATAATATATCTCAATTATAACTCCAATTCTCCAAAGAATAACTCAATGTTATAGTAAAAACTATAAAAACTCACTCCATTTAGCATAACTGCTAAAAAAAAGGGCAAAAACTCGGCATATAAAACTGTCTAGAAAATTCTAGAAAAAATCACCAACGTGCCACAAGTCATTGTAACAGAACTCCAAATTCAACAGGTCTAAGCCAAAGACTTCTCCATATGCACTACGACATAAACCACTAGAAAACTTAACCAAGTTTCCTATCTCTCACAAAGTTGTCACAAATACAACTAAGGTATTGTGCAAGAAAACTCACAATTTCTGGAACACAAATATCCAGAGAAAAAAATGTAGTGCCATTACGTATGCATTCAAAACATGCAAAAAATTCTCCCCTATATTACTCTATAGCATCAAATAGCTAAAACACAAACACTTTCTCTTAAATGACTCTAAGTCATGAACTGAGATAATATTCACCCACAACTGGAGGAAGAAAATAAAAACAAATTCAAATTCACCCCATGGTAAAAAAAAACTTGTGTCAGCGATGGCTAATTTCCAAAAAGGAGAAAAGAAAAATCAACGGCACCATTAACTATCTCCCGTAACTCACTAGATGTCAAGCAATTATCTGCTGAACACATAAAAAAAGAAAAAAAAACTAAAACAATGTGTTGTTAGTTCTTCCCATAATCACAAAAGATTTCACCTCCCTTGATACATTAAAACACCACGAATTGTATAAAAAAAACAAAAAAAAATCAGTATCAGAAATATCACTATCACAAAATCACCAAAAAAAATTGCTATCATCAAAATCATCAGTATCAGTACAAAAATTATCACCAAAGTTAATGCTTGTCCATTCTCCAAAAATTCAGCACAAAATTCAGCAAAATCCCACACAATTCACCAAGATTCAGCCAGATTCATCAAGATTCAGCAAAACTCATCCCCGTGAATCACTGAAATATTCTCCAAAGTTACAAAAACTCAACAAATAATTAACACAAGACTTCTCCCATTAATTCATTGTAATAATTATCCCTGAATAATTATCTGTAATAATTATTGAATAATCTCCCATGAAATATCTCAAATCTCTCGTAAAACAATTCTCCCGTAATGATAATTATACTTAGGCAAACCTCCCGTGACACATCTCAAGTATAATAATTAATAATAATAATAATAATAATAATAACTCTCCAAAGCAATAATTCTCTTGCAAAAATCTCAAGTAAGGGTGAAATTCAAATAGCATACAACAGTATTGCTGAATCCTATGACATACAATTTCTCCAGCATGCAACACCATGACATAACACCATTCCACACACACACAGACAACACCAATCATCGGCATTTCAAAGTAATTTCTCCAACACAATAAAAAAATAATCTGTGTATCCCCCTTATATTTGTGTCTTTCAAGGCACAACGAAACATATAACACATCCCGTGCATGTTTAACTACTTTTTCCTCTCATTCTCGTAAAAGAAAAATCTCTTTTCATTTCCTTTTCTCTTCATCCAAGAGAGAAAAAAAAATCTCTTTTCTAAAAAAAAGACTCTACGGGCATTTCACTTCATCAACTAATCAATCAGCTGATATCTTAGCATTCAATGTCAAGGTCAAATCCATCCCCAACACAAAGAAAGAAAAAAAAAGGAAAAGGGGAAAGTTCACCACACTGAGAACAAAAATTTTCTACCCCCCCTGAGAACAACCCCTAGTCAAGCAGCAGAACAGCCCGAGCATACACAAGTACCCATCTCGCAATGCCCTCCCCTGCACTATCTCTCGAGTGAGGCTAGTGGTACCCATGCAACTACCCTCCCAAGGGATGCCCGTACCCTCGCAATGCAAGGCGCCTCTCTGCAGAAATATGCTGAGCCCTTAAAATTGTGGCCGCTCTGTGTCTCTAAGCCAAATCTGCTTATCTAAGCACAGTTCCCATGCATAGAAAAATACACTCCTATGTTTTAAACAAAGACGAATGCATACGTCCATTAAACACGCGTGAATAAAGAAAACACGTCACTATGGAGCAAAGACAAGAAAAATTATTGACCTCTTGAACCAATCCCATTTCCCTGAAATATTTAAACAAAAACCCACTCCTTTTTGATAAACAATAGTTCTTTAACACTCACCACTCCATAATGGGAACAAAGAACTCGAAATTCTCCGTAAAAACGCGTAAATCTCGTCGGCACAATACAAACGCGACCGGTGAGATGACCCCTAGCAACACTCCCTTACAAACTAGACTGAGTTGCTTGTCTCACGACTCCCACCCTGAAGAATCTCGGTACGGGCAAATTTGATGACCCTAATAGAAAATCTTTCCTCATCCCCCCATCTCACGGACGGACATTTTCTCTACCCCTTTTTTCTAACTGGCCAACCATCTCTACATTGGCGTTCCTAGGCATAGAAAAGCAAGAAAAACTTTTATATCCCCTCTTTAACGCTGACACCACTATAAACATGGGGAAAACCGCCATGTATTCATCAGGTAAGCGTGGACACGAAACGGAAGGCAGACCCCATAACTCCATTTACATACACAGCCTCTCTCCTCTATTCTCTCTCTCTCTCTCTCTCTCTCTCTCTCTCTCTCGGCAATCACCCCACATCTCTCTCTCTCTCTCTCCACCTCTTTCTCTCCAAAAATAATAGGTAATGAAAATGAGAGAGTTGCATCATAACATAACGTTTATTTTACAATAACTAAATCAATTAACTAAGTAATCCAGTCTTACAGACTAACTTAAAACCACTCATTGTCAAGTCACCCAAAAGTCCTGGGAACTCTGTCCCACCGAAATCCAGAACCGTCCATTTCCAACCGGAATATCACTCACTGATAAATAAAACACTTTGGCATCTGCCATCATGGTTTCGCCTTCCTCCCCGAATGTCTGTGCAAGTCTTCCCATAAACTTGGCATTATGAATAGAAGAGCGCACACGCACATACGAATCACACTTCGACAACGCCTCGCGGTTCTAGCTGCATCTAGTTTCACAAAGGCACTTTGGGAAGAGTTCATAAACTGTTCGTACATTGACTTCCTGAACCCAAGCATTTTTAGCCTCACGCCATCCCCTAGAAACTCATTCATCAGCTACTCTCAGGTCGTTACTCTGCCCTGTCCTCCACATTCCACAGGTTACAGAGAATGCACGAACAATATATTATTAATCAAAACCCTTATGGGCTTACATTTATAGATATATATATATATATATATATATATAGATATATATATATATATATATATATATATATATATATATATATAGCACTACCCATAACGTTTTAGATCCTTAAGGTACTTTATAGTTCTATTTCCTCACGGAAATATCCACCAAAAGCAGAAGAATAACAACTTCTCGGCACAAGGTAATGACCCGCGTCTCTCTCTCTCTCTCTCTCTCTCTCTCTCTCTCTCTCTCTCGCTCTCTCTCTCTCTCTCTCTCCTTCCTGTTGACTCTTGGTTCCTTAGATCAGTAGCCTCGGGAATATTCCAGACGGGAGACGAGACTTCAATAACCTCCTTTTTCTTTTCTCCTTCAAGAAAATTTGTCTTCAGTGGTGTCTCTCCTTTGTGGGAGGAACAGTAATCGCCCCTGAGGGGATTCCGGGGGAATACTATATGGAGATTATTTTTAGGTTTTACATGGGAATTTCGCCGCGGGGCTGATGCCTCTGAGAGTTTTCTATGGGAACTCCCACTGCCAACGTTATTCTGTCTCCTTTTGAAGGCTGTTTATATGAGAGGAATATTATCATCTTATGCCGCGTTTCCAGCTTAGTAGAAAAACACGATTTTTTTTTTATCTGGTTGTAGAGAAGTATTTAGTATATTATATTATTTATAAGTCGAGGTTTGTAAGTTTGAGAACATGGAAGCCGTAGAGGCTTAGAATTACTTTCAAATAATGACGTCATAAAGATTGATAACAATCACGCAG
>NC_087211.1:57126618-57137467 GCF_015104395.2 Macrobrachium nipponense
TAAACTATCGCCGTAACGCGAGAAAAATTCATATTTGTTGATATATATATATATATATATATATATATATATATAGTATATATATATATATATATATATGTGTGTGTGTGTGTGTGTGTGTGTGTGTGTGTGTGTGTATGTATATGTATGTATGTGTGTGTGTACACGTGTGCATGGATGTAGACATGTGTGTGCGTATTTACATGTGTATAAATGCATACGTATCGACAGGTGGAAAAAATGAACACAATCTAATGACAAACTAAGCAGTTTATCTTTAAAATGATTCGAATTGCGCCATGACCAAACAATATCATAAAAGCGATTTCAGAATTATTCAGGGGTTATTAAACCGACGCGAGTGTGTCGAACTTTATTTTAGCCGACAAGGGAAGTAATAATCGATCAAAAGGACAATAATTTGGTGTTTCCAAATAGGGCGGGGAGGGCTCCACATCCCCCCAACCCTGTCATCAAAGGACCCAGTGATTTCGTAATCTCTACAGTGCGTCCAGGAAGACTTGATTAATCCTGAAGTAAGTTTCGGTTTATCTGCACCGGAAATGACGGCCCACGGATGACAATAGGAAGGATTAAACTCCAAATGGTTCGATCTCGTGGCCACCGAGAGAGAAGGCCGGCTCGATAAGGGAGCGAAGCAAGGAGGGTAGTCTAGTCCCACGGTTTGACCGTGGGTAGTCCCAGTGCCCACGTGGGTCCTGGGTAGTCCAATGGTTGTGTTTTTAATCCGCAGATCTGATGGACTATCTTAAACATTTCTAAAAACCCCTAGACTTGCTAAAGTAAATTCGATATAATCATTCTTAGGAAATAAAAGAAATGACTTGAAGTTGATAAAAGAATTAATTCAAGGATGGTAAATACAAGAACATAAATTATAGTGCTAGTAAAACAAATATTACATTAAGATATGTTATATGTATGTAAGTAAACAAAAGGAAGCAATGACTTTACAAAGCATAATCGCGATCATAAATTGGTGGTATAAATATGGAATAATAAAAAAAATTAATGATATTATACTCTCTAAAGTATTATTTGAAATACTGGCAGTATTTTGGGAAACAGTATCGTATGTTTTCGTTACAGTCTACAAATTTCTCTTTTATTTTTTTGGTCAAGTTTTTGCTTGCTATAATCGAGTTATTTTCCTGACAACAATAATTATTCAATGATACGTCTACAATCGAGTTATTTTCCCGATAACAATAATTATTCATTAATACGTTTGTAGAAGCCCATATCATTATTTTCTCAATTTGTACAGTGCTGTGTCCAGAGCCGCAAAATTCATGTGGAAACAGAGCCTCATCCTCAACAGGAAGATCATATGAGTGGTGAGGGAAAATTGCTCAGATCATCGTTACAAGTTCTGAATTTAGGTATTTGTGTTCGTTTATCGATTATTATGTAACATACGTAGCAGTATTTGCTGCCGTCTCATGAGGACATAATAAAGAGCCTCTACTCATTCCCAAAAGATATTTGTGATTTTCTGGAAAGGTCTGCTCATCATGTAATCATTTCTTTGCAAGAATTATATTTCCTTTTTCATATATATATATATATATATATATATATATATATATATATATATATGTGTGTGTATATGTAAACAGAATAACCTCAGTAGCCTGCTGAATACTGCCTTGGAATTGTCAATATCATTCGGTGTTACTCTCAAAGATATTATGTTAGGCAGATTTCTTACCTTACACAATGTGAGTAGTTTCTAAAATAATTCCAAGTAATGCTGTCATTAATGGCTACATGTACTGCTCTGTCATGGAATGGTAATTTTTGTTTAGGATCAGATATCATGATCAGCTTTTTTTCACATTCAAACAGAAATATTGTAGTCCTCTTTTCGCACCGTTATCCCTACGCTAAGGGGTTGGTTGCCTGATGCGCCTTTCCTTACAATATCAGGCATAGTTTATTATTTGGCAAAGGGGTTTTTACGACCACATGCCCTTGCTGTCATCAACCACAGTTATTGGCGTTGGGCCTAGCCATTTACTAAAAAAGTATGACTGCAAAGCAGCAGCTGTCCTTTTAGTCGCCTTTTACGGCACGCAGAACCTACGGTGGTAGTATTCTTACACCCCTACAGAAATATTGTAGTGGCCACCTTCAAGCTGTCGATATTGCCCAAACCTAGACTCGAGATTGCCTGTTTGAAATTTCCCTGTTAACACATACTCGATATGTATTTCAGACAGGCAGTGGTTGCATGTTTCAATGCTGCGAACGTCTCTTTTGTTTATGTCCCACCGAATTCTTTAGCTTCATTCCAAATTTCCTGCCAAGCATAAAAAATCTTTCAGAAACTGAAACTTTGCGTCTTAGCTATTATGATTCATGGACGTCTCGTATTCATGATTCAGTCTTTTTCCTTTAAATGGGCTTTTTGCATTCTTTACTGTCCAAGTATAAAAAAAAACTATATATTCAGAGACTTGTGCATTTTCAGTTTTGTGGTAGAAGTTGTGCCAGCATTTTTCTCAGAAAGGGCCTTTTCCCATCTAATATCCTCTGGCAGGAACTGTAAACTGTAAACCTGAAAACAGATTTGCAGTAAATTAAAACTATTGTCCATTAACGAATATAAAAGCGTCCGAATATCACAGATTCATCATCGTAATTAATGCAAATGTAGCTGAAGAATAAGGTCATGACCTTCCTAAGCTACGCATATTTATTATATTACCCCCTCCCCCAAACAGCTGATTTTCCATTAACGATATTACAATTTCAATAGTGCTGAGGTAAATGTCAAGTGAATTTATATACTCACTGCTGTACTTGGTCGGGGTGTAGCTTTCTCGTTTTATGGCTCTCGGCCATTTTGCTGCGAGTTCTTCGTTCTTGGGGAAAGAAAATATGTTGACTCTAGCTGGCCCCTGTATCATGATTCCCCTTGCAATTTGGGACAACACAATGATAAGGCATTGTTACACATAAACACTCTCTCTCTCTCTCTCTCTCTCTCTCTCTCTCTGTGCTTGGGTGTCTGTAATTCATGACCCATCCCTTCTCTCTCTCTCTCTCTCTCTCTCTGCTTGGGTGTCTGTATTTCATGACCTCTCTCTCTCTCTCTCTCTCTCTCTCTCTCTCTCTCTCTCTATGTGCTTGGGTGTGCTTGTATTTCATGACTGATCCTCTCTCTCTCTCTCTCTCTCTCTCTCTCTCTCTCTCTCTCTCTCTATGTGCTTAGGTGTGCTTGTATTTCATGACCGATCCCCTCTCTCTCGCTCTTCCTCTCTCTCTCTCTCGTCTCTCTCTTTCCTCTCTCTCAGTCCTTTCGGAATTTGTAATTTAGAAAGCATTGCATGCCAACCAAGTCTAGTCGTCTGGACAGAATGAAATACCAACGCGTCCAACACGTCGTCCGTAAACTCAGGTTGTAGAAAAAAAAAATAAAAAACATTCACATTTTAACATTTGACATTGGGTAAAATATTTGAGCAATGTGCACACTAAAAGGATACTAAAATCAGAAAATTTTTATCTTTAAAGAGCTGATCAAAATTGAAAATAATTGATTATTCTTTTCATACCGTATATTAGACTAAAGATATTATAGGCAATTTTCACTTACGTCTTACGAGATGGACTGAAGATCTGTAATGATATTTGTGGCAACTGGCCTACCTTGAATGTCGGCAATACTGGCGATGTTTTTCAAACTTTGGTTGTGTCAAACCAGACAGAATGACAGTATACTAACAATAAGTGGCTGAAATGATGAAAATAGAGTTTGTGGTACGTATGCGCCTAAGAAATTTAATGTTTTTAAATTATACAAAGAGTTAATGATATATCTACAGACTAAATAGCAGGCGGAATTTTGAATTGGCCTGAAATGGTGAAAATGGAGCCTGTGGTACGTATGCGCCCAAGAAATTTGATGCTTTTAAATTATACAAGGAGCTAATGATACAATTACAGACTAAATAAGAGGCGGAATTTTAAATTGGCCTGAAACGGTGCAAATGGATCTTGTGGCACGCATGCGCTTAAGGAATTTGATGTTTTTTTTAAATTATACAAGGAGTTTATGATACATCTACAGACTAAATAACAGGCGGAATTTTGAATTGGCCTGAAATGGTGAAAATGGAGACTGTGGCACGCTTGCGCCTAAGAAATTTAAGGGTTTTAAATTACGCGACTTGTTAATGATACACTTCCCTTTCAAAGCTATAAAACCAACGGGTTATGAATGTCCGGAATGAGCTTCCTAAGGCCTCTGATGACGCAGAGGCGCTTTGATGAGCCAAACTTCGTCCAAACAAACTGAATCAGGGTTTGTCCCTCCCTAATTAGTCTCATTATATGCTTATGGGGAAATGTTCAATCGGACCGAGGGTCTAAAACGTTTGGATATTCGGTACATTAGTTATTAATAGGCCTTTCAAAAAGGACTTCAGTCATTTTTTTATTTAGATAATTATGGGTGTTTATCTACATAAGGAATTTCTTTTAAACGAGGTATTTGTAAACATGAAAATGAATAGTTGAGTTACTCAAAGGAATTCTTAGTTCATTCATGTAATTCATAGATACTGTGAGATATACCAATTCATCTTTTTCATATAAAGCATAAAAAGAACTTTTGTAATAAAGGAACGCTTAATTTCTTAACAAGAAGATGGCATTGAATTCATGAACGTAAAATAGCTTATGTGCCATAAGGTATATAAATGATTTTTACTGCCTTTTGTTCATCATTTTATTCACGAGACAATAAAAAATGTTTTTTTTTTTTTTTAATTTTTTCATACATATTAAACTTTCCGTTAGGGTTCAGTTTTATTGCGATTGCGATGTTAGTAATAAAGCCTCTCTCTCTCTCTCTCTCTCCTCTCTCTCTCTCTCTCTCTCTCTCTCTCTCTAGGCGTACATTTCGTTTTATGATCGGACATGCATTATTGTATACATATTTGAAGTGGCGTATTCTACATCGATAATAAAAAACGCTCTTGAAAAGGATGCTTTTTTTTTTTTTTTTTTTAACCTGTCTGCAGTGTGCCATGAAAAGCACACCTTAAGCGAACCGTAGATTCACCTCCTCCAAAACCTCTTATTGAGGACTCATGATCTTTGACCTTGACATGATCTCCCCAAATTGATCAGATTTGAAGGGAAGGAATTGGGGACCGCACCGTCAGGAAGATTCATGATCCCTCTGGGATTGGTATAATCTTGTAGGTTCCAGGGGTAGGGTTCCAGGGCCCCTTCTGGGCCTGGTAAGAAAGGATAGGGTGGCCCCTCAAGGCAAAGGGGACGGGTGAGAGAGAGAGGGAGGAGAGAGAGAGAAGAAGGGAAGGGCTTCTCTTGGAAGATACTGGAACGAAGACGCCTTCGCTTAATGAAATTCCAGGAGCTTCTGGAATCTCGTCTTCAGGAGCCACTCCATCAGATTTTAGGCACAAAGGAGCATGATCATTGGTTCCCGGTCCGAATTGCCTTTGGGGCTGCGAGGGAGGTGCGGTTTTGTGAAGACAGATTAGGAATGCGGGATATTACTCGGCTCCCGTTGGAGCTTTTGTTTTGGGGAAATCGACCCTTTGACAGTCGAAATGGAATGGATGGATGTTGCTTGCTTCATATATATATATATATATTTCTATAAGTGGTGAAGGTCTGGCGACATTCTTTGAATATTATGGAAGATTCTTATTTCATAGTCATTACCTGTTTTCATTGGGCCTTATAAATCGTTCTTCTCTATTTCAAGTATATATATATATATATATATATATATATATAATATATATATATATTTATATATATATACTAATATATATATATCTATAGATATATATATACATATATATATGTGTGTGTGTGTGAGTGTGTGTGTATATATAGGATATATGCTTAAAAAATCACAGTAGATGCACGTGACTTCATAAATAAGCGAATACCACGGGAAAATGATAGTCAGAAATCCAAGCGCTTTCGTCTTTATTCAGACATCGTCAAGGAGCTACTAAAGTACAATTGGAGAGGAAGCCTCAGGTACAAACAAGATCAGGAATACCAGATGGTTAATTATCAAAAGGGTAAAAATTAAAAGGGATAATCCAGGATTATCGGATATCACACGGTCACAAACTTAAACAGATTCTGACCCTAACCGAAATTACAAAGTATCTTTACAGTCCAAAACATGTAAAAACTGAATATATTAATTTTGTTGCTTATATTTATTTACAACTTTTTTCATTATGAAAGCATCAAGTTTAAATAAACCAAGACTTAAATTTAGAACATTTCTATTATTTGATTTGATAAAACAAGATTCAATGATATTCCTTTTAACTGTGTCATTACATGGGACTAAGGCTCTTGCTTGACTCCAGTTAATAGGATGGTCTAAATCTCTCATATGTACGAATAATGCATTCGATATTTGCCCAGTTCTCACAGAATGTTGATGTTGCTTGAGACGCTGTGAAAGAGATTTGCCGGTCTGTCCGTAATAGACTTTATCACACTTTTTGCAAGGAATTTCATATATGCAGCCTGGAAGATCTTTAGGAGAATTTTTGATTACTAAACTCTTGACATTAATATTACTGAAAACAACATTTATGTTAAAAAGCTTTAAAAATTCTAGGAATATCTAAAAACCTTTCATCATAAGGTAATTTTAGAATGCTATGCTTACTAAATTCAAGTTTGTCATTAGTTGAATAAAATGTTTTTCTAGCTCTTTTCCATGCCACATCTACAAAAGTCCTTGGGTATTTAAGTTTCAATGCAATATCATAAATAGTTTGGCATGGCTATGGGTAATCCCTTATCTCCTGTCCTTAGCAATATTTACATGGATTTTCTTTTTTTGAGACAAAACCTCTTTTACCAAGAATTTTTGCCCCAAAAAGTTATTTGGTTTAGGTACGTGGATGATATCTTCTGTATTTGGCCAGTTCACAAAAACCTCCAGGAATTCCTTAATAATCTCAATAATTTAGTCCCTTCTATAAAATTTACTGTAGAGGAAGAAAGAAATTGTAATTTGAATTTTCTTGATGTAACTGTCCATAGAAATGATAGAAATTTCACCTTTTCAGTCTTTCGAAAATCAACTAATATTGCCTCTTTAGTTTCATTACTACTCCTATCACCATCAAAATGTTTAAATTCTCTGTTTTTTCTGGAATGTTCCTAAGGGCTTTACGTGTCTGTAGCCCGCAGTTTATTGACGCTGAAATTAAAACTATTTATGATATTGCATTGAAACTTAAATACCCAAGGACTTTTGTAGATGTTTGTTTAATGTAGAATTATGAATGTTTTGATAGAATACAGTAATATAGCCATATCATTAGTTACCTAAGATGTCATTAAGAAGCAGGGATTGAAGAAAATACTGGTTTTATTGCAATTTGTATATTTGAAAACAATATTTACTTAATGAATAAGAAACCAACCATGAAAAGGATATATATTCTAAAAACTAAACATTAATTTACACATAGTATATATTTCTATATATTTAACTTAATTGTTTTTGGCACTGCTTCTGTCACTTTCAATTTCTTTAGCCTTTTTTTCCATCTTTATTTGATTATTCAAATGCCTTATCCTAAAATATATTGAAATTTTAGCAAAGGATTTTATGACCTCTTCGGGAATATTTGTTCCAACTCTTTCCAGTTCTGCAACCAGAGTTTTTATGCAGTCTTTGCTCCCTAGCAGAGATTTACAATGAATGCTGGTGAATATCTCTCGCAATACGGTCAGCTGAGAAAGAAATTCCTCTGAAGGCAATTGAAGTCCGCCTCTACTCACCAACCCTACCCATGAGTCACTGGTACACATGGACACTTTTTTTTTCCTAATTCAGGATATTTTGAGGAGAAGTTTTTGACGATATAACCCCTTATGTATTTCAGTGCTTCATTTTCAATGACACGGGCTGCTGTTTTTTCATTGTCTCTATTCTCTTTGCATGCTTCTTCGCTATCCTCTATATCCTCTTCAGGGCACTCAAAATCGAGGTCTTTAAATAAAGAACTGCGCAAATACAATTCTTATGATAATTCTCTATCCTCCTTGTGCTTAATATTAACGGCAGAATCATTCAACATCATAATATTTTCTTCATTATTGCCTTCTGGATCTGTGTTTGTTTTTTCACTTATTATCCTAACATTCTTGCCTAAAATTACTGATCTAATCCTGAACTTAAATTCTACAGCATTAGGATGGTCATCGGTCCCCTTCATTTGCCTTATGCAGCCAAATAGATGCTCTAGGCAATCCTGATTTAATTTTTGCGTCAAACTAGTCAACACCATAGAGATCTTTAACCATATTGTAAAGGCCAACAATGGACTTGCTTGAGATAATGATCCCCTTCTGAAATTTATACAGACCTCATGTCTTCGGTGATTTTACCTTTAAAGTACTCATTACTTCTACCACTTTCTCCAGGGTATGTATTTGAGAATCTGTTTCTATTCCGAAGGCATTTCTAGTAGATACGTCTCCATATATATGATTCGAATTCATAATATCAAACCAGTCATTAATGAGTGCTATAAAATCTGAGGTAGGCTTCCGGTTGCTAGATACTAATAGTCCCCTACTCCCCAAATACCTCAAAGCATTTGCACAAGACGATGAGAGCAACTGTGCAGCAAATTTAACACGCTGCCTCTGATGTCCATTAACAGTTAGATGATGATTATGAATTTTGTAAGCTAACCCATATTCTGTTGTCTGTTTCATTACCATTTCACGAATGCTTTCGTCAGATATATAGTCATTACCCAAATAAAATCCTGAATCAAGGAAATTGTTTCGAACTAGCTTTACTAAATGGGGAACATCTGCAAAAACATATATTTCCCTCCCTGCACTAGGGTTTTTGAACGAGATTTTGTTCTTAACAGGATCTATGCCTAATTCCCTCCACATACGAAGGTTGGGTGACCCCATGTCATTCACAATTGCAACAACTGGATAACCCTCGGCTTCTGTATGCACTATGATTTCTAATAGCAATGTTTTTAAATGTGTCTGGCCGAAGTTGAAATAAACTGCTTGTTTCCATTTTCCAATTAATACTCGTACCATGAATACTAAAGCTTTGTCATGCGGCTCATATAATACATCCATACCTTTGTCGATACAATATTCATCTGTAATAGACATTTCATCCAAACTTAGCACTGCAAGTCTTTCATTAATTATAAAAGTTTCAGATTTAGCTCGTAATAATACTAATAGGCTTGTCAAAATCTCTGGCTCGCAATAAAAATTACGAGCTCTTTCTTTCAATGTGGTTTCACATGGGAATGGGAATCTTTTTTAAATCGCAGGTATTTATAAGCCTTAGCACTTATACTTCTTAAAGTTAAAGCAGAAGCAATATCTTCACTGCTCCATTCCCTCACTTTCTTCTCTGTTACAATGGCTTTAATCTGTGTTTTACTAAAAAATGGCTCTAAAATAATTTCAATTCTTTTTAGCACAACATTTCTGATAATTAGCACAACATTATCATTCAACTGAGTTATATATTCTTTTAATTTGGCATTTTCTTTCTGCACTTCTTGTAATTCCTTCCCTAGATTTTGCAAGTCTTTTTCCAATATCTTTAATTTGGCATTTTCTTCTTTCACTTCTTTTAATTCAGTTCTTAGTTTTTGCAACTCTTTTTCGAACTCCTGATTGCCATTTTCTGTTGCACATAGTTTGTCTATATTTTCTAATTCTAATACAATTATTTCATTAGAATCCTCTTGCTCTGAAGTAACCGTTGGCTTTCCATCACAAAGATGATCTTGCACCGTAGGATTGTAAAGACGTTTCTTTGACCTTCTATCTGTCGCCTGTGGAGACTGTTAGCGCTTCCACTGCAACAACATCAAAGAGAACTTGCATTACAAAAAGTATTGTCTTTGTATATTACGACATGCCAACAGTAATAGTATATATACATTCCTTTTTAGTTCCTTAATTACATTGTTAAATTCTGTTTCAATATCACAATTGACATGATTTGCAACAATTAACTCACCTTTTGGTTAAAACATAGAAGGAATAGCGTCTTTCTTCAGCGCTGTCATATTCTTAGGGCTGTCTGTTGATATTCCCTCACTGTAGTCCTTGTGGCTGAAATGCACTGAACACACAAGTGCATATTTGATATTAATTGCATCAGCACGGCAACACGCCTTTACCCACTCATCACAAGAAATTTTGTCTTTTGGAAAACGAAAATATCTGATTCCATTTCCTTTTGTCTTCCTCTTGCTATTTGAGAAACCATACACAGAACATGAATTTGGCATTGTTAATAAAGCACTTTCCCATCACTGTCCTACTGCCCTGAACGTATACTTCCGCAGTACTAAGTTGTGGTGGTCGGCCACGGGTCACTTAACTTAAAAGGGTCAGGTGGGAATGTTGAGTCGGCGTGGGGTGAATTGTGGCCCACTCTGGAAGGTGAGTCACCGATAATCTCTTCTCCGTCTGGCCTCCACGTCTTATCCACTGGGACGTTTCATTTCTGCTTTTAGTTTTCATCATTTTATGCTTGCAACGGATCTGGCGACCACTTGTAAAACGTATTTCATTATTCTTATTCACTGATTTTTGGTTTACTGCCCAAGGCCATCCCTTAATTGTCTTGTCTCTCCTGCCTGTCTGTTTGCCCGTCTGTCTTTCCAGCCTCCTTCATGTCTGTTCATCCGATGAGCTTATGCTCTTCATAAATGTTTTGTCTCTCTGTCATCTGTCCGTCTGTCTTCCAGCCTCCTTTATGTCTGTACGTCCGGTACTTATGTTCTTTAAAACGCTTTTC
>NC_087211.1:57137967-57157967 GCF_015104395.2 Macrobrachium nipponense
TAGGTTTCCGTTTCAGCTCATTTTGTCAAATGCAGGATATATTTAACGAAGCCTGTTATAATAATGATAACAAGAGATGCAAATCAAATGTTCTGCATATTGGAAAAATTCCTGATATTTCCCTTAAAATTACAGGTGTTTCTGTTAATTCTTCACATATTATTAATAGGAAATATTACTTCTTGAATTTTAGAAACCACTCTTTACTACTCGGACTGTCATACGTTTTATAAGGGTGATTTTCTTTCATTTATTTGCTTCAGAGATAAATAGTCCATTCGACTCTAAGTTACAGAAGTGAGACGTGAATGAGAAGACATAAGAAATGAGCATTTTTAAGAAATCCTTTTTTTTAGCTTTGCCATAAAACTCGAATGAATCTTATGACGAATTCCAGTAAAGATACTTATAACTACTAAATAGGATATTTTTAGAGTTAAATTCGGAAGTTCCTCTTTTTGTACTTTCCGGCTTCATTATGCAAATTCTCCCGAATTCTCTTCGGGTTTCGAGACGGATGCTCAGTAGGAAACAAAAGATGCTCATTAAGGGGCTGTTAGGAAGAGGAAGAAACGGCAAGGAAACGTAGATGGGTTATCTAGGGGGGGGGGGGGGGGGGGGGGGTGCGGGGGGGGGGGGCATGAGTAGGGACGTCCAGAATGATAAGATAATAAGTGGGGGGGGGGGGGGGGGGGGGGGGGCCTTCAATGGTGGCTGGTAATGGTGAGGGTGATGTCGGATCTGAACAATGAGGTGTGGGTGTAAGAGGGCGAATGGACAGTTTCAGTATCTATTACTGTTGAGAAGTTAAAAGGTCTGTCAGCTATGTGGAATAAGTATTATGGGATGGTGGGGGGGGCGAGGTTATATGTACATCATTCTTTTTATGAACGGTCGAGTTTAGTAAGAAAATTCTTGACGATACTTCTGTCAGTAGAACTGGCAACACAATACTTTGTTCTAGTCCCCGCCTAAAGAGAGCAAAAATTAAAAAAGATAAAAAATAAATAAATAAATAAATAAATAAAAAATAAGGATAAATAAAAACAAGACAAAAATCTAAAAAATAACAAAAAACCGCAAGGCTAAACTTTATTTTAATCCCCGCCTGAAGAAAGCAAAAAATTGATAAATAAATAGATAAATAAGAAATAGAGATAAATAAAAACAAGAAAAAAAACCGCAAGGCTAACCCGAGAAGTAAGCGATAGGCCTATGTAAATCTCCAAAGGGCGAGATAGAGATACAGAGAAACAATAGAATTTTAGTATATACGTAGTTTTGTCCACAAAAAAGCTTGGTTTTGCATATCCGCTCTACATGCATCCCAGAATGTATTTCATAAATGCATATGCATGGCTTCTTTTCAATGCTGCTATCCCGCGCAAAAGCTTTAGTAGATTCACATCAACCGTGCATTTGATGTCTAGGCCAGTCCCTTACGACGCTCCTGATTGGCTGTTGATAAGCCAATCACAGGGCTGGAAACTCTCAGTCTCTCTCGAGAGTTCACATGGGTAGGATCTATGTTCCACCTCTCCTGAGGTATGTCTTTCAGGAGAGGTGAACTCTCGAGAACTGAGAGTTTCCAGTCCTGTGATTGGCTTATCAACAGCCAATCAGGAGCGTCGTAAGGACTGGCGTAGACATCAAATGCACGGTTGATGTGAATCTACTAGAGCTGGAAAATATTTTACTAGAGCATTTTACATTAATGCATAAAACCAAAACGCATAAGCATATGTTTATCATATATGGTAAAAATGCCTTTGAATTATTTCCTAATTTGTCCAAATGAGCAACATTTACGTATTATATTACAATGGGGAAATCAGTTCCCTAAAGACCTGGAAATACATAAGTTACTCAAAGCCCAAATTATATACCTCTTTTCAAGGTTAAGTTGTCCTTTCAAAAATTGGGGAAAATTTTTACCATGAAGCAAAAATGGCTGCTGCTTTTTTTCCCGATACTTTACTTGTCTTTGGTGGCAAGCAACTGAAACAGCAGACTTTTGCGGTCAAAGGAGACTCCCTGAAAACCAACAAACCAACAAACAAAGTCATTAACACTACTCAACGGAGCCCCGTTTTCTTTGAGGCCAATTACGACACGGACATACACATTACAGACAAGGATTTCAGAGAGAGAGAGAGAGAGAGAGAGAGAGAGAGAGAGAGAGAGAGAGACTCCATTGTCCCAGTAACGAATAGTAATGCTAAAGTCCACCTCCAGTTCTTCAGAGGATTCGTGATTTGGACAATTCCCAGCGAAGCCCCACTGTAATGCAGACGAAATGTTTCTCCCAATCCGAATCCGATTACTTTAACGGCCCAGAGGAGCGAAACAAAAGCGCATCGACCTTCCGTGGGGAATCGAACCCTTTGGCGCTTAATCCTTCCCATTGTCATCCCTGGTCCGTCATTTCCGGGTCAGACAAACCTCCTCCACTTCCTTCAGGATTAGTCAAAAGTCATTCTGGACACATTGCGGGGCATTACGAAATCAATGGCTCCTTTGATGGCAGGTTGGGGGATGGGTCTCTTCCCGCTCGGAACCACCAAATCAGTGTCCTTTTGATCGAATTAATATTTCTCTTGTCCGCTGATTACGGTCGAGACAACCCCTGAATTATATTGACATCACTTTCTGTTATCCTGAGTTCAATCAAGCCACGACTGGATCATTTTGATATCGTAGTTATTTTCGAATAATTTTGGTAATATTAAACTTCTAATGTCATCGGATCACGTGCATACTTCCACCTCTAAAAATACACACACACACACACACACTATATCTATATGTATGTATAACTGAATCACGAAAGTTTGGAACGTGATAAATGCATAAATAAGGGTATAAGCCACGAAGGAAAGTGAAACACTGGAGTAGCTACAAGATCTTTCGGCTCACGTTCTTGACTTAGAAAGCAAAGGACGTGAGTCGAAAGATCTTGTAGCAACCCCAGTGTATCACTTTCCTTCGTGGCTTATACCTTTATATATATATATATATATATATATTATATAGATATATATATATATATATATATATATATATATACACATATATATACATATATATATATATATATATATATATATATATATATATATATATATATAAATGTATATATGTATATTTGTTGGAAACAGTGGCTTTGACACTAACGTCCTTGTGTTTTAAGTCCAAAATATTCTCCGTGATATTGACTTTCAAAGAATTTGTATACTGACGATGTCTGGCATTATTTTATTGGACATATTTCTTAACTATGCTCTATGTCTCTACATATCGACGTCCATACTCCTGATGAAAAAGGTCGAATGATTTTGTTTTACTAAATATTTTAATTTATTGTTATCCCTCAATTCATTCTTATACCTTCATACATAGGCAATAAATACGAAGGAAATTGAATGCACCCCAGATCCTTTGTAAGCCCTCAAATCCTTCATGAACTTTCCATAATCATGAGAGTTCAAAGAGGACAAGGCCGAATTAGCACATTTGCCAATTCTAGATTACACAACATACACGCACTATATATATATATACTAATATATAATATATTTATAATATATATATAGATATATAGATATATAGATATATATATATATATATATATTATATATATATATATAATATATATATATATAATACACACACGCACACACACACACACATACACACACACACACACACACACACATATATATATATAATATATATATATATATATATATATATATATATATATATATATAAATATATATATATATACATAAAGTCACATAGCTTCTTGTAAATGAATGTTACTTTTCTTTATGGTATTGTTCTTTAAACGACAATTCTAAGCATTTATGACATCACATAATTTCGAAAGCTAAGAAACTCGATTTACGAGTCACAAATAGTTCCATTAACATAACATTAACTAAATACTTCTCTACAACTAGATTAAAAAAAAAAACTCGAATTCAACAGGAAACGCGGCATATTATGAGAATTATTTTCCTAGCATGTAAACAGCCTTCAAAAGGAAACAGAATAACGTTGGCAGCGGGAGTCCCCATAGAAAGCTCTCTAAGGCGTTGGCCCCGCGGCGAGATTCCAATGTAAAACCATAAAATTAATCTCCATATATTCCTGCGGAATTCCCTCGGGGGCGATTACTGTTTCTCCCACAAAGGAGAGACACCACTCAAGACAAATTTTCTTGGAAGGACAAAAAGAAAAAGGAGGTTATTGAAGTCTCGTCTCCCGAGGCTACTGATCTAAGGAACCAAGAGTCAACAGGAAGGAGAGAGAGAGAGAGAGAGAGAGAGAGAGAGAGAGAGATGCAGGTAATTATTTTTGGACCAAGATTTATTTTTCAACACATAAAGTAGCACAATTACATGAAGCCTTTTGAGTTTTAACATTTTAGCTCTTTTTCCAGTCTACTGTAGTAGATGACAATGTAACAGAAAGACACAAACATAATGTAACCTACATCCCAAGTCACGCGCGTGCACACACACACACACACACACACACACACACACACACACACACACACACGGGTATATAAAACAGCAAAGAGTGGTACGTCTATTAAAAAGAGGTGAAGTAAACTGGATGGGAAATTCACAACAGAACAATTCTCGATAAAACAGTAAATTTATTCCCAATTTTAAGAGAAAAATGGAAGACTTTCTCATTGTCTTTAATTACTTTTGCGGGGGAGGCTGACCAAACTTTTTTTTTTTTTTTCCGAATGTGAGGTTCGCTAGAATTCTGTTGTGAATGGTCGTGCCTGGTGTTCCCATGAAACTGCCAATAGTGGAGGAATTTTCCATAAAAATTTTTCATAGTCGACAGGGAATCTGGTTTCCCTGGCCTATGTGTGTGTGTGTTATATTCAAATTCAAGTTTTTCCTGTTATCATCACCACTTTGAGTTTTCTGTAAAAGAAAACAATTGAGATGGCCTTTTCTATCCGTCCGTACTTTTACTGTCATTCTCAGATCTTAAAAACTACTGAGTCTAGAAGGCTGCAAATTGGTATATTGATCATCCACCCTCCAATCATCCAACCTACCAAACTGGAGACCTCTATCCTTAATAGTTTTTATTTTTTTTCATTAAAGGTTACAGTTAGCCATCATCGTGCGTCTGGCACTGCAAGATGTGACAGCACCAGGGGAGAATTGCGCGTTGCCTGGTCGTGGCTGAGTTTCATATTGCGGTACATCGTATACTGTACAGAAAACTTCGGCACACTTTTTACTTAGTTTCTTTTCGGATATAAGATCTCATAAAAAAAAAAAAGAAAAAAAAGGGAAATCGGTTTCTCTCTGTTAATAATCCAGCCTTTACCGCAACACGCTGCCCATTGCCGTTTCTGAAATGGGGCAAATGATTCGCAGTAGGTTTTCAGAGGTCAAAAGCAGGATTATTTCGATGACGCTGATGCCAAGTAAAACGTTTGAGATTTTTCCGAATCCGGCTGTTGGAAAGGACCTCGCTATTTTGGCGCTGTGCTTTTGGGGGCAAATCTTCACTTAAAAGAAAATAATGCCTCAATTAAAGTTAAGCCGATTTTACTTCTGAGCAATGTAATTTTGCGTTGTTTTCTTGCGATACATTTGGGTTTCCTGACATTTAAGCTATATACATACTTGCTACAGACCTCCACGAATCTCAACAATATGAGACTTCAGGACTCTGAGAAACCTTAGAAAGAGTCTGAAACCTCTGAGAGACCTTAGGAGTCTGAAACCTCTAGAGACCTTAGAAGGAATCTGGAACCTCTGAGAGACCTTAGAAGGACTATGAAACCTTTGAGAGACCTTAGAAGGACTCTGAAATCTCTGAGAGACCTTAGAAGGAGTCTGAAACCTCTGAGAGACCTTAGAAGGACTATGAAACCTCTGAGAGACATTAGAAGGATTCTGAAACTTCTGACAGATCTTTGAAGAAGTCTGAAACCTCTGAGAGACATTAAAAGGAATCTGAAACCTCTGAGAGATCTTTGAAGAAGTCTGAAACCTCTGAGAGACATTAAAAGGAATCTGAAACCTCTGAGAGACCTTAGAAGGAATCTGAAACCTCTGATAGACATTAGAAGGAGTTTGAAACCTCTGAGACCTTAAAAGGATTATGAAACCTCTGAGAGACCTTAGAAGGAGCTTGAAACCTCTGAGAGACCTTAGAAGAATCTGAGAAACCTTCTGAGAGGACCTTTATGCAAGGAAATCGGAATGAAACCTCTGTAGAAACCTTTAGATAAGGTTATGTTTGAGAGAAAACCTCTGAGAACTACCTTAGATAATGGAATCTGAATAAACCTCTGAGAGAAACCTTACGAAGTGGAAATCTGAAAACCTCTGATAGACCTTAGAAGGAGTCCGAAACCTCTGAGAGACCTTAGAAGGAATCTGAAACCTCTGAGAGACCTTTGAAGCAGTCTGAAACCTCGGAGAGACCTTAAAAGGAGTCTGAAACCTCTGAGAGGCATTAGAAGGAGTCCAAAACCTTTGAGAGACATTAGAAGGAGTCTGAAACATCTGAGAGACCTTAAAAGGATTATGAAACCTCTGAGAGACCTTAAAAGGGTTCTGAAACCTCTGAGAGACCTTAGAAGGATTCTGAAACCTCTGAGAGACCTTAGAAGGACTCTGAAACCTCTGAGAGACCTTAGAAGGAGTCTGAAACTTCTGAGGGACCTTAGAAGGAGTCCAAAACTTCTGAGAGACATTAGAAGGAGTCCGAAACTTCTGAGGGACCTTAGAAGGAGTCCAAAACCTATGAGAGACATTAGAAGGAGTCCGAAACCTCTGAGAGACCTTAGAAGGAGTCTGAACCTCTGAGAGACCTTAGAAGGAGTCTGAAACCTCTAAGAGACCTTAGAAGGACTCTGAAACCTCTGAGAGACCTTAGAAGGAGTCCAAAACCTCTGAGAGACCATAGAAGGAGTCCGAAATCTCTAAGAGACATTAGAAGGAGTCTGAAACCTCTGAGAGACCTTAGAAGGATTCTGAAACCTCAAAGAGACCTTAGAAGACCTGAAACCTCTGGAGGACCTTAGTGGAAATCTGAAAATCTGGAGAAATTCTTCCTTAGAAGGACTCTGAAACCTCTGAGACCTTAGAAGGAGTCCGAAACCTCTGATAGACCTTAGAAGGATTCTGAAACCTCTGAGAGACCTTAGAAGGACTCTGAGACCTTAGAAGGAGTCTGAAACCTCTGAGAGACCTTAGAAGGATTCTGAAACCTCTGAGAGACCTTAGAAGGAGTCTGAAACCTCTGAGAGACCTTGGAAGGACTCTGAGACCTTAGAAGGATTCTGAAACCTCTGAGAGACCTTAGAAGGACTCTGAGACCTTAGAAGGAGTCTGAAACCTCTGAGGGACCTTAGAAGGACTCTGAGACCTTAGAAGGAGTCTGAAACCTCTGAGAGACCTTAGAAGGACTCTGAGACCTTAGAAGGAGCCTGAAACCTCTGAGGGACCTTAAAAGGACTCTGAGACCTTAGAAGGAGTCTGAAATCTCTGAGAGACCTTGGAAGGACTCTGAGACTTTAGAAGGAGCCTGAAACCTCTGAGAGACCATAAAAGGACTCTGAGACCTTAGAAGGAGTCTGAAACCTCTGAGGGACCTTAGAAGGATTCTGAAACCTCTGAGAGACCTTAGAAGTACTCTGAAACCTCTGAGAGACTTTAGAAGGAGTCTGAAACCTCCGAGAGAAATTAGAAGGACTTTGAAACCTCTGAGAGACCTTAGAAAGAGACTGAAACCTCTGAGAGACTTTAAAAGGATCCTGAAACCTCTGTAAGACTTAAGAAGGAGTCTGAAACCTCTGAGAGACCTTAGAAGGACTCTGAAAGCTCTGAGAGACCTTAGAAGGACTATGAAACCTCTGAGAGAAATTAGAAGGATTCTTAAACCTATGAGAGACATTAGAAGGATTCTGAAACCTCAGAGAGAAATTATAATGATTCTAAAACCTATGAGAGACATTAGAAGGAGTCCAAAACCTCTGAGAGACATAAGAAGAAGTCTGAAACCTCTGAGAGACCTTAGAAGGAGTCTGAAACCTCTGAGAGACATAAGAAGAAGTCTGAAACCTCTGAAAGACATTAGAAGGAGTCTGAAACCTCTGAGAGACATTAGGAGTCTGAAACCTCTGAGAGACTTAAGAAGGATTCTGAAACCTATGAGACATTAGAAGGATTCTGAAACCTTTGAGAGACTTAAGAAGGAGTCCGAAACCTCTGAGAGACATAAGAAGGAGTCTGAAACCTCTGAGAGACATTAGAAGGAGTCTGAAACCTCTGAGATACATTAGAAGGAGTCTGAAATCTCTGAGAGACATTAGAAGAAGTTTGAAACCTCTGAGAGACTTAAGAAATATTCTGAAACCTATGAGAGACATTAGAAGGATTCTGAAACCTCTGAGAGACTTAAGAAGGAGCCCGAAACCTCTGAGAGACTTAAGAAGGAGTCCAAAACCTCTGAGAGACTTAAGATTGAGTCTGAAACCTCTGAGAGACCTTAGAAGGAGTCTGAAACCTCTGAGAGAACATAGAAAGACTCTGAAACCTCTGAGAGACCTTAGAAAAAGTCTGAAACCTCTGAGAGACTTAAGAAGGAATCTGAAACCTCTGAGAGACCTAAGAAGGAGTCTGACACCTCTGAGAGACCTTAGAAGGAGTCTAAAACCTCTGAGAGATATTAGAAGGAGTCTGAAACCGCTGAGAGATCTTCGAAGAAGTCTGAAACCTCTGAGAGACCTTAAAGGGAGTCTGAAACCTCTGAGAGACATTAGAAGGATTCTGAAACCTATGAGACACATTAGAAGGATTCTGAAACCTCTGAGAGACTTAAGAAGGAGTCCAATACCTCTGAGAGACATAAGAAGAAGTCTGAAACCTTTGAGAGACCTTAGAAGGAGTCTGAAACCTCTGAGGGACATAAGAAGAAGTCTGAAACCTCTGAGAGACATAAGAAGGAGTCTGAAACCTCTGGGAGACATTAGAAGGAGTCTGAAACCTCTGAGAGACATTAGAAGGATTCTGAAATCTCTGAGAGACCTTAGAAGAAGTCTGAAACCTCTGAGAGACTTAAGAAGGAATCTGGAACCTCTGAGAGACCTTAGAAGGAGTCTGAAAACCTCTGAGAGACCTTAGAAAGACTCTGAAACCTCTGAGAGACCTTAAAAGAAGTCTGAAACCTCTGAGAGACTTAAGAAGGAATCTGGAACCTCTGAGAGACGTTAGAAGGAGTCTGACACTTCTGAGAGACCTTAGAAGGAGTCTGAAACCTCTGAGAGACATTAGAAGGAGTCTGAAACCGCTGAGAGACCTTAGAAGATGTCTGAAACATCTGAGAGACTTAATAAGGAATCTGAAACCTCTGAGACCTTAGAAGGTTTCTGAAACCTTTGAGAGACATTAGAAGGAGTCCAAAAAATCTGAGAGACTTAAGAAGGAATCTGAAACCTCTGGAGACACTAGAACCTTCCGGGAAGGTTTGAAACTTCTTGAGGAACCATTAGAAGGAGTCTGAGACCTTGAGAGAAAAAACTTCCAGAAGAAGTCTGAAACCTCTGAGAGACTTAAGAAGGAATCTGAAACCTCTGAGCCCTTAGAAGGAGTCTGAAACCTTTGAGAGACATTAGAAGGAATCCAAAAAATCTGAGAGACTTAAGAAGGAATCTGTAACCTCTGAGACCTTATACAGAGTCTGAAACCTCTGAAAGACTTTAGAAGGACTCTGAAACCTCTGAGAGATATTAAAAGGAGTCCAAAAAATCTGAGAGACTTAAGAAGGAATCTGAAACCTCTGACAGACCTTACAAGAAGTCTGAAACCTCTGAGAAACTTAAGAAGGAATCTGAAACCTCTGAGAGACCTTAGAAGGAGTTTGAAACCTCTGAGACACTTAAGAAGGAATCTGAAACCTTTGAGAGACTTTAGAAGGAGTCCGAAACCTCTGAGAGACTTAAAAAGGAATCTGAAACCTTTGAGAGACCTTAGAAGGAGTCTGAAACCTCTGAGAGACCTTAGAAGGAGTCCAAAACCTCTGAGAGACTTAACAAGGAATCTGAAACCTTTGAGAGACCTTACAAAAAGTCTGAAACCTCTGAGAAACTTAAGAAGGAATCTGAAACCTCTGAGAGACCTTAGAAGGAGTCTGAAACCTCTGAGAGACCTTAGATGGAGTCCAAAACCTCTGAGAGCCCTTAGGAGGAGTCCAAAACCTCTGTGAGACCTTAGAAGAAGTCTGAAACCTCTGAGAGACGTAAGAAGGAATCTGAAACCTCTGAGAGACCTTAGAAGGAGTCTGAAACCTCTGAGAGACTTAAGAAGGAATCTGAAACCTCGGAGAGACATTAGAAGGAGTACAAATACCCAGAGAGACCTTAGAAGGAGTCTGAAAACTCTGAGAGACTTAAGATGGAATCTGAAACCTCTGAGAGACCTTAGAAGAAGTCTGAAACCTCTGAGAGACTTAAGAAGGAATCTGAAACCTCTGAGAGACATTAGAAGGAATCTGAAACCTCTGAGAGACCTTAGAAGGAGTCCGAAACCTCTGAGAGACATTAGAAGGAGTACAAATACCCTGAGAGCCCTTAGAAGAAGTCCGAAAACCTCTGAGAGACTTAAGATGGAATCTGAAACCTCTGTGAGACCTTAGAAGGAGTCTGAAACCTCTGAGAGACTTAAGAAGGAATCTGAAGCCTCTGAGAGACCTTAGAAGAAGTCTGAAACCTCTGAGAGACTTAAGAAGGAATCTTAAACCTCTGAGAGACCTTAGAAGGAGTCCGAAAACTCTGAAAGACATTAGAAGGAGTCCGAAACCTCTGAGAGACTTTAGAAAGAGTACAAATACCCTGAGAGCCCTTAGAAGGAGTCCGAAACCTCTGAGAGACTTAAGATGGAATCTGAAACCTCTGAGAGACCTTAAAAGAAGTCTGAGAGACTTAAGAAGGAATCTGAAACCTCTGAGAGACCTTAGAAGGAGTCTGAAACCTCTGAGAGACCTTAGAAGGAGTCCGAAACCTCTGAGAGTCTTAAGAAGGAATCTGAAACCTCTGAGAGACCTTAGAAGAAGTCTGAAACCTCTGAGAGACTTAAGAATGAATCTGAAACCTCTGAGAGACCTTAGAAGAAGTCTGAAACCTCTGAGAGTCATTAGGAGTCCGAAACCTCTGAAATACTTTGGAACGAGTCTGAAGCCTCTGAGAGACCTTATAAGGACTCTGAAACCGTTGAGAGACCTTAGAAGGAGTCTGAAACCTCTGAGAGACCTTAGAAGGAGTCCGAAACCTATGAGAGACATTAGAAGGAGTACAAATACCCTGAGAGCCCTTAGAAGGAGTCCGAAACCTCTGAGAGTCTTAAGAAGGAATCTGAAACCTATGTGAGACCTTAGAAGAAGTCTGAAACCTCTGAGACTTAAGAAGGAATCTGAAACCTCTGAGAGACCTTAAAAGGAGTCCGAAACCTCTGAGAGACATTAGAAGGAGTACAAATACCCTGAGAGACCTTAGAAGGAGTCCGAAACCTTTGAGAGACTTAAGAAGGAATCTGAAACCTCTGAGAGACCGTAGAAAAAGTCTGAAACCTCTGAGAGACTTAAAAAGGAATCTGAAACCTCTGAGAGACCTTAGAAGGAGTCCGAAAACTCTGAGAGACATTAGAAGGAGTCCGAAACACTGAGAGACCTTAGAAGGAGTACAAATACCCTGAGAGCCCTTAGAAGGAGTCCGAAACCTCTGAGAGACTTAAGATGGAATCTGAAACCTCTGAGAGACCTTAGAAGAAGTCTGAAACCTCTGAGAGACTTAAGAAGGAATCTGAAACCTCTGAGAGACCTTAGAAGGAGTCTGAAACCTCTGAGAGACATTAGAAGGAGTCCAATACTCTGAGAGACCTTAGAACGAGTCCAAAACCTTTGAGAGACATTAGAAGGAGTCCAAATACTCTGAAAGACCTTAGAAGGAGTCCGAAAACTCTGAGAGACATTAGAAGGAGTCTGAAACCTCTGAGAGACAATAGAAGGAGTACAAATACTCTGAGAGACTTTGGAAGGAGCCCAAAACCTCTGAGAGACATTAGAAGGAGTCCTAAACCTCTAAGAGACCTTAGAAGGAGTCCAAAACCTCTGAGAAACCTTAGAAGGAGTCTGAAACCTCTGAGAGACCTTATAAGGGCTCTGAAACCTCTGACAGACATTAGAAGGAGTCCAAATACTCTGAGAGACCTTAGAGGGAGTCCAAAACCTCTGAGAGACATTATTAGAAGAAGTCCAAATACTCTGAGAGACCTTAGAAGGAGTCTGAAACCTCTGATAGACCTTAAAAGGAGTCCAAATACTCTGAGAGACCTTGGAAGGAGTCCGAAACCTCTGAGACATTAGAAGGAGTCCTAAATCTCTGAGAGACCTTAGAAGGAGTCTGAAACCTCTGAGAGAACTTAGAAGGACTCTGAAACCTCTGAGAGACCTTAGAAGGAGTCTGAAACCTCTGAGAGACTTTAGAAGGAATCCGAAATCTCTGAGAGACATTAGAAGAAATCTGAAACCTCTGAGAGACCTTAGAAGGAATCTGAATCTCTGAGAGACATTAGAAGAAATCTGAAACCTC
This sequence comes from Macrobrachium nipponense, assembly GCF_015104395.2. Classification (NCBI taxonomy): domain Eukaryota; kingdom Metazoa; phylum Arthropoda; class Malacostraca; order Decapoda; family Palaemonidae; genus Macrobrachium; species Macrobrachium nipponense. The sequence goes on from NC_087211.1 coordinate 57,150,605, forward strand.
TGAGAGACCTTAGAACGAGTCTGAAACCTCTGAGATACCTTAGAAAGAGTCCAAAACCTCTGAGAGCCCTTAGAAGGACTTCAAAACCTCTGAGAGACCTTAGAAGGACTCTGAAAACTCCGAGAGACCTTAGAAGGACTCTGAAACATTAGAAGGAGTCCGAAACCTCTGAGAGACCTTAGAAGGAATCCGAAACCTCTGAGAGACCTTAGAAGGAGTTTGAAACCTCTGAGAGACCTTAGAAGGAGTCCGAAACCTCTGAGAGACCTTAGAAGGAGTACAAATACCCTGAGAGACCTTAGAAGGAGTCTGAAACCTCTGAGAGACCTTAGAAGGAGTCCAAATTCTCTGAGAGACCTTAGAAGGAGTCCGAAACCTCTGAGAGACATTAGAAGGAGTCCAAATACTCTGAGAGACCTTAGAAGGAGTCCAAAACCTCTGAGAGACATTAGAAGGAGTCCGAAACCTCTGAGAGACCTTAGAAGGAGTCCAAATACACTGAAGGGAGACTTCCTTAGAAGGAGTCTGAAACCTCTGAGAGACATTAGAAGGAGTCCAAATACTCTGAAAGACCTTAGAAGGAGTCCGAAAACTCAGAGAGACATTAGAAGGAGTCCGAAAACTCAGAGAGACATTAGAAGGAGTACAAATACTCTGAGAGACCTTGGAAGGAGTCGTCCAAAACCTCTGAGAGACATTAGAAGGAGTCCTAAACCTCTAAGAGACCTTAGAAGGAGTCCGAAACCTCTGAGAGAACTTAGAAGGACTCTGAAACCTCTGAGAGACTTTAGAAGGACTCTGAAACCTCTGAGAGACATTAGAAGGAGTCAAAATACTCTGAGAGACCTTAGAAGGAGTCCGAAACCTCTGAGAGACATTAGAAGGAGTCCGAAACCTCTGAGAGACCTTAGAAGGAGTCCAAATACTCTGAGAGACCTTGGAAGGAGTCGAAACCTCTGAGACATTAGAAGGAGTCCTAAACCTCTGAGAGACCTTAGAAGGAGTCCGAAACCTCTGAGAGAACTTAGAAGGACTCTGAAACCTCTGACAGACCTTAGAAGACTCTGAAAACCTTTAGAGCCATTAGAGGAATCTGAAAATCTCCTGAGGAGACCTTAAAAAAGAGTCTGGAAACCTCTGAGAGACCTTAAAAGGACTCTGAAACCTCTGAGAGACCTTAGAGGATTCCTGAAACTCTGAGTCGCCTCTAGAGAAAATAAGACTGAGACCAGATTAGGAAGTCTGACACCTCTGATTAGAGCTTAAAGGAATCTGAAACCTCTGAGAGGACCTTAGAAGGACTCTGAAATCTCTGAGAGGACCTATAGAAGGAGTCCGAAACTCTGAGAGACATTAGAAGGAGTCTGAAACCTCTGAGAGACATTTAGAAGGAATCTGAAATTTGAGAGACATTCGAAGGAATCTGAAACTTGAGAGGACCTTAGAAGGAATCCGGAATCTCTGAGAGACATTAGAAGGAATAATGACACCTCTGAGAAGACCTTAGAAAAGGAGTCTGAAAACCTCCTGAGAGACTTAGCAGGAGTACAAATACTATGAGAGCCTATTAGAAAGGGACTACAAAACCTACCTGAGAGACTAGAAGGAAACCTCTGAACATCAAGAGACCTTAGAAGGATTCTGAAACCTCTGAGAGATCTTATAAGGAGTCCGAAACCTCTGAGAGACATTATAAGGAATCTGAAACCTCTGAGAGACCTTAGAAGGAGTCTGAAACCTCTGATAGACCTTAAAAGGAATCTGAAACCTCTGAGAGACCTTAGAAGGACTCTGAAATCTCTGAGAGACCTTAGAAGGAGTCCGAAACCTCTGAGAGACATTAGAAGGAGTCTGAAACCTCTGAGAGACTTTAGAAGGAATCTGAAATCTCTGAGAGACATTAGAAGGAATCTGAAACCTCTGAGAGACCTTAGAAGGAATCCGAATCTCTGAGAGACATTAGAAGGAATCTGAAACCTCTGAGAGACCTTAGAAGGAGTCTGAAACCTCTGAGAGACCTTAGAAGGAGTCCAAATCCTCTGAGAGACCTTAGAAGGACTTCAAAACCTCTGAGAGACCTTAGAAGGACTCTGAAACCTCCAAGAGACCTTAGAAGGACTCTGAAACCTCTGAGAGACATTAGGAGTCCGAAACCTCTGAGAGACCTTAGAAAGACTCCGAAACCTCTGAGAGACATTAGAGGAGTCTGAAACCTCTGAGAGACTTAGAAGGAATCTGAAATCTCTGAGAGACATTAGAAGAATCTGAAACCTCTTGAGAGACCTTAGAAGGAATCCGAATCCTCTGAGAGGACCATTAGAAGGAAAATCTGAAACCCTCGAGACATTAGAAGGAATCTGAAACCTCTGAGAGACCTTAGAAGGAGTCTGAAACCTCTGAGAGACCTTAGAAGGAGTCCAAATCCTCTGAGAGACCTTAGAAGGACTTCAAAACCTCTGAGAGACCTTAGAAGGACTCTGAAACCTCCAAGAGACCTTAGAAGGACTCTGAAACCTCTGAGAGACATTAGGAGTCCGAAACCTCTGAGAGACCTTAGAAAGACTCCGAAACCTCTGAGAGACCTTAAAAGGACTCTGAATCCTCTGAGAGACCTTAGAAGGAGTCCGAAACCTCTGAGAGACCTTAGAAGGACTCTGATTCCTCTGAGAGACCTTAGAAGGAGTCCAAAACCTCTGAGAGACCTTAGAAGGAGTCCAAAACCTCTGAGAGACCTTAGAAGGACTCTGAAACCTCTGAGAGACATTAGAAGGAATCTGAAACCTCTGAGAGACATTAGAAGGAATCTGAAACCTCTGAGAGACATTAGAAGGATTATGAAACCTCTGAGAGTCATTAGGAGTCCGAAACCTCTGAAATACCTTGGAACGAGTCTGAAGCCGCTGAGAGACCTTATAAGGACTCTGAAACCTCTGAGAGACATTAGAAGGAATCTGAAACCTCTGAGAGACATTAGAAGGACTCTGAAACCTCTGAGAGATATTAGAAGGAGCCCGAAAGCTCTGAGAGACCTAAGAAGGACTCCAAAACCTCTGAGAGACCTTAGAAGGACTCTGAAACCTCTGAGAGACTTTATAAGGAGTCTGAAATCTCTGAGGGACCTTAGAAGGAATCTGAAACCTCTGAGAGACTTAAGAAGGAGTCTGAAACATCTGAGAGACCTTACAAGGAGTCTGAAACCTCTGAAATACCTTGGAAGGAGTCTGAAGCCTCTGAGAGACCTTAGAAGGGGTCTGAAACTTGTGACATACTTTAGGAACAGGAAACTTGAGACTGATCTCATGAATTTAAAATCATTAACAAGATAAAAAGGAACTGAAATTTGCATCAGAATTCAGGAATCTGAACATCATGACTGACCTCTTGAATCTGAAATGTATGTTTGTTAGTTTGTATGGTGTGTTTACGTCGCATGGAAGTAGTGGTTATTCAGCAACGGGACCAACGGCTTTACGTGACTTCCGAACCACGTCGAGAGTGAACTTTATCACCATACACATCTCTCACCTCAACGGAATGCCTGAGAATCGAACTCGCGGCCACCGAGGTGGCAGGCCAAGACCATTCCGATCACGCCAATGAGGCGCTTGAAATGTATGATAGACTTCATGGATCTTTATTTTTTGACAGACCTCAGGAACCTAAATAGGGAAACACTTCGGGAATTTCAAATTTATGACAAGAGACTCTTGGAATCTAAAGTATGCGACATGCTTCAGAAATTTGTGACTCATTTCTGGAATCTGAAATTTGTAAAAGAATTCTGGCATCTGCAAACGGACCAAGAACAGGGCATGAACTTCGCAATTTTACATATGCCTAACAAGAGAGACACAGGAGCGACTTAATTCATTCAGTATAATTTTATTTAGATTTCTCTTACTAGTCGTCTCGGCTCAAAATATTTTGGACATCTTTAAAAAGAGATGAACTGCCTCTGAAAAACATTTTTGAAAAGGCAATGTTTAAGCCGGATATTAATGCCATTTATGAAGCGCAGCATTTAGATTTGTGTCTCATTTCATATGAGTTGATGCGTAAAATTTTGAAGTATATGATAGTAATGATAACAATAGAAGTCAATAAGAAGCTCTATTTATTGAAAATACTCCTAATACTTTCCAAAAATGATTTATACTTTTATTAATTCTCCGCGTATCGAAGGCATTATGGTTATCATGACTTCTTGTGAAATTGTTGGGAAGGTCCTCTCCACCACTGGGACTTTCGGACGCTAATTTTGAATGATTTCCTCCCATGTACTCATCATTCGGCTTTAAGCATAAAGAAGCAAAAACGTGAAAATGGAAAGCTGAGAAAAAAATAAGCTTTCTAGCATTCTTGAGAGATGCCTTTTAAGTTCTGTTACAAAACTCCACGGCAACTCACGCCGCTTTCCAACGAAGAAGCTGAACACTACTAAATGGGGCGTTTTCTAACTTAGTAAACTGGGACATTCCTCTCTTTGTACCACCCGACGTAATATGTAAATGCCCCTGAATTATCCCCGTCTAAAAGACGGATGCTAAGAAGGAAGCAAAAGATGCCGATTTAGTGCTGTAACGAGGAGCAAAAAGAAAAAAAAAATGGTGAGGAAACGTAAACTGTTTGTCTTCGGAGGCGAGATGGAAAGATCCCCAACCAGAGTGATATGTAAATGTGGCTTTCAATGGAGGATGCTAATAGTGAGGACGATGTCGGATCTGAAGAATGGGGTGTGGGTGGAAGAGGAGGAATGGACAGTTTCAATACCTATTACGAGAGAGAAGTTGAAAGGCCTCATAGCTAATGAGAAAATATTGGTGGAGGGGAGGAAGTAGGTCGTATATACGTATATATGTATCAACAGTCGAGTTAATGAAAAAATTCTTGATGATGACTTTTTTTTTAGTGAGACTGGCAACATTGTACTTTTTTTTTACTTTTTCTTTTAGCCCAGGCCTGAAATGAGTAAAATAAAAATAAACCTGAATAGTTTACCAAAGAACTAAGTAACAGGCCTAACTCTCAAAGGACGAGACAGAGAATAGTAGAATAATAGAGTTTTAGTATCTACATAACACTATTCAGGACAAAGCTTGGTTTTACATTTCCATTCTACATGCATATGTATATAACTGCATCATATGAATGCATATGCATGGCTTTATTTTCATTGCAGACCTAAAAATGGATTAGCATATGTTTATCATATTTGACAAAAATACTTTTAGAATTCCCATTACTTTGTCCAAATGAGATAGGTTTGTGTATTATATTACGGTAAGATAATCAATGCCACAAAATCAGAACGTACGTAAGTCACTCAAAAGCACAAAATGGTCCTTTGCAAAGGCAAGTAGACACACTTCTAAAAGTTGCAAAAAATTGTTACCATAAAGCAAAATTCTTGTTGTTTGCTGGCGATACTCTATTTGTCTTTGGTTGCAAACAGGCATGAAACAAGAGACACTGGTGGTCAAAGGAGACTGCCTGAAAACATACAAACGAAGTAACTAACACCCCTCAATCGAGTTCTCTCCCAGGCCAATTACGACACACGCAAACAGAAAAGGTTTTGGGAATGAGAACTGAAGATGGTTTTGGGAGAGAGAGAGAGAGAGAGAGAGAGAGAGAGAGAGAAATTGTGTTAGTAAACTTAGGGAAAATTTTACATTGTGCATTATCTCATCACCTTGCATATGCAACATTCTCTCTCTCTCTCTCTCTCTCTCTCTCTCTCTCTCTCTCTCTCTCTCTCTCTCTCTCTTTACAAATGTTTATGAAATCATAAGGATGCATAAATCTGGAGTTGTATATACACAGCTGAAAACTGCATGTATGTCTGTCTGTCCATAGGAGGGCTAGCGAATATATATCGGTCAATATATATTTTTAAAACAGTGTTTAATTATTTATCTCTCTTTCCCTCTCTTTCTCTTTCTCTCTCTCTCTCTCTCTCTCTCTCTCTCTCTCTCTCTCTCTCCCAAAGTTTATGAAAATAATTATAAATGTGCTTATACATATACACAAGTAACTGTCTGACTGTCTATAGCAGGGCTAACGATATCTACCAGTCAATTTATAGCTTGCAAGCACAATTAATTTCTCTCTCTCTCTCTCTCTCTCTCTCTCTCTCTCTCTCTCTCTCTCTCTCTCTCTGCGCAGTGGTAGTTGCTTCTGTTTTGCAACAAGGAGATAAAAATGCATTTTAAAATGCAGAAAGAAACTAACCCATAAATAAAGCAAGTACACAAAGCAACAGCTGAATAATCAAGTGAGCTGAAGCTATATATAAATCAATTTGCAAAAAAAAAAAAATAACATATAAACAATCTTATGGAAACTTTCGGTCGCTCCGGGCTACTAAGAATTTACAAGTCTGTTTTTCTCTTTTACTTTTGAATAGTTGGGTTAGTTGTGGCAGATATTACCGTTTCTGGCGAGCCTTTTGCTGAGAGAGAGAGAGAGAGAGAGAGAGAGAGAGAGAGAGAGAGAGAGAGAGAGAGAGAGAGAGAGAGAGAAGAACTTGGATTGCGTCTACATATCCAGATATTTACTAGCCCTTTTAAAAAGAAGAGAGAGGAGAGAGAGAGAGAGAGAGAGAGAGAGAGAGAGAGAGACGAAATTCAATTGCGTCTACATATCCAGGTATTTACAAGCCCTCGTAGAGAGAGAGAGAGAGAGAGAGAGAGAGAGAGAGAGAGAGAGAGAGAGAGAGAGTCTAAGGAACGAAAATATCCTCAGTCAATCCGCTTTCTGGCATCCATGATGCTGTGTTCGTGAGATGTCAAGGTTTCTTTCTCTCAAATTTTAAAGAGAGAGAGAGAGAGAGAGAGAGAGAGAGAGAGAGAGAGAGAGAGAGAGAGGCCCTTAAAGTGGAAGTGCTGAGTAAAGGAGGTTCTTTATTCGCGAAATAAAATGAGCTATGACAAGGCGCAGTATGATGTCCTGGGAATCAAATAGAGCAATAGAGGTGTCTCTCTCTCTCTCTCTCTCTCTCTCTCTCTCTCTCTCTCTCTCTATTTCTGTCAGTGTGCAAAGACTTTCGTCTCTGTTATTTACAAATAATTCCTGATATTTCTGATTTATGACCCCCTAACTGGAGGTTATATGCCTTCAACTGGTTTGAAGGAATTAAATTAGTCAAAAGTTTCAAAATTCCCTTCATCAAATACTTTTCCATTGATATTTTTTGAAATTTCAGACATTGAAATTTTTTTTTTTTCAAATATCCTCTAGTGAAATTTTTTCTAATAAGATTTTGATACACTTACATTACGTTAAATTTGATACTGTCCATTTAAAAAGTTTCCATTTTATCTAAGAAAATAAAAAGTAAATTTTCTAATTTTTGAAGAATTGG
>NC_087211.1:57162967-57190467 GCF_015104395.2 Macrobrachium nipponense
GATCTATGCTGCGGAGTTCTGCCTTCGTCCATTCCACTATTCCTGCGCTGTATCTGATTACTGGCACTGCCCATGTGTTTATGGCTTTTATCATATTTCCGGCGTTGAGTTTTGACTTGAGTATCGCCTTGAGTCTCTGCATATATTCTTTCCTGATCGTGTCCTTCATCTCTTGGTGTTTTATATCCCCTCCTTCCATTATTCCCAGGTATTTGTATTCTGTCTCATCTATGTGTTTGATGTTGCTCCCATCTGGTAGCTTTATCCCTTCAGTTCTCGTTACTTTGCCTTTTGTATGTTGACTAAGGCTCATTTTTCTATTCCAAACTCCATCCTGATGTCCCCAGATACAATCCTTACAGTCTGGATTAGGGTATCTATTTCCTTGATGCTCTTACCATACAGCTTGATGTCGTCCATGAACATCAGATGGTTGATTCTGTTGCCTCTTTTCTTGAGTTGGTACCCGGCATCCATCTTCTGTAGTACATTTGTCATGGAATCATGACAAAAGAGTAGTGGGGACAGTGAGTCGCCCTGGAAGATCCCTCTCTGATATTAACCTCTGCTAGTCTTATTCCAGAGCTTGTAAGTATTGTATTCCAGTTGCGCATTGTATATTTGAGGAAGCTGATGGTGTTTTCCTCTGCCCCATATATTTTCAGGCATTCTATTAGCCATGTGTGTGGTATCATGCCGAAGGCTTTCTTATAGTCTATCCATGCCATTCCTAGGTTGGTTTTCCTTCTCCTACTGTTCTTCATTACCATTTTGTCTAATCAGGAGATCTGGTCTTTTGCGCCCCTACACTTCCTTCTGCAGCCTTTCTGTTGGTGGGGGATGGTGTTTGTCTCCTCTAGGTAGTAGTATAGCCTTTCACTGATGATACCTGTTAGTAACTTCCCATTATTGGTTGGTAGACAGGTGATAGGCCTGTAGTTACTGGCTATATTTCCCTTACTCTTGTCTTTTTGTACTAAGGATGTTCTTCCTGTGGTCATCCATTTGGGTGCTTGGTGATTTGAGATACAATGCTGGAGTTGTTCTGCTATTCGTGGGTGTAGGGCCTTGAAGTTTTTGAGCCAGTATCCATGGACTTCATCGGGACCTGGGGCTTTCCAGTTTGGCATTTTCTTTAGTTGGTGTCTGACTGTGTCTGTCGTGATCTCTGTGAATCTTGTTTTATTCTCCCTGTTACTTCTTCCTTGACTTCCTGGAGCCATGTTGCATGTTTGTTGTGTGATACCGGATTGCTCCATATGTTTTCCCAGAGTCTCTTACTTGGTTCGGCTTCAGGAATTTCTGGGTGGTTGTCTTCCCCTCTTAGTTGGCTGTATAGTCTTTTCTGGTTGGTTGCGAATAGTTTTTTCTGTTGGTATCCCTTATTCCTGTTCATGTACCGTTGGATCTTATGTGCTTTGCCTTAAGCCTCTGTTTTGGACATCTTCTATTGTGTTTGTTTTAGTCCCCCTCCCCTGCTTGTACTTTGTATTTCTCGTTGAGTTCCTCCCTTGGTTGTTTTCTTGCTTCTTAGCCATTTTTTTTCTGCCATCTCTTTCAGTTTACTCAAGTCAGATCTCATCACCATGATTTGCTTTTCCAGGCGCCTTTCCAAGGAGGTTGCTGTTTTGGTTTCTGTTGGGTTGGTTGTGCTGGTGGTGTTGGTGTTCGAATACCCATCAGTTCTGCTACTAATCATGCTCCTGCATATGTCAAGTTATTTGTTTCTGTGATACTGGTGGTGTGTATTATGCCCATTATTTCATTGACCTCACTTGTTTTCTCCCTTAATTTCTGGTGTTGTAGGCTTTCATGGAGGGGATCTTTATTCTTTCTGTATCTGGCTCCATCCATTGTCTAATCTTTTCTACCCATTCCGTCCTCTCTGTTACTTCGTCGGTGTTTCTTCGTGTGTCGTTGTTTGATACCTCATCCTCCCGTCGTCTTCTGTGGCATCGTCTCTCAGTTCGTCTTTGTGTAACTCGTTGTCGTGTGACATTTCCCTTTCCAGTTCTTCTCTTTCTGTTGGGGAGAGCCAGTCTTTTTCTTTATGTTCCTTACTTGGTCTGCCAGCCTCTGCTCTGTTTGGGGGGTGTTATTCCTCTCATTCCAGATGTTGACCAATCTTCTTCTATAATCCTCTCTCCGTCGGGTTTGCTTCTGATGTAGCATCTCCATATTTCCTTATTTTCTTCTCTTGTCCATTTCTTCCTTTTTGCCTCTGTAGCTCCAATCTCAGGCTGTTGATTATTGTCGTTGTGGTGATCAGTTGCTGGATGACGACCTCCAAGTACCTGACCGTCTTCCCCTTCAATTGGGTTGAATACCTGGTTGCCGGACGAAGCTCCTCTGTTGCCAGAGGTTCCATTTACGTCGTTGTCGTTTATTCCTTCATTTCTTTCCATCATTGCTGAGTTTTGCTATTTAACCCATAGCTGGACCCCCTCATTTACAGCTGAGTAGACTGAGGAAATTATGGTAAAGATCCTTTCCCAAGGAATCAACGCCGAGGAGAGCGGTCACCCATCCAACGACTGACCAGCCACATATGTTGCTTAACTTGACTTAAGTCTGTTGACGACCTAACCCACTCCTCCACGGCGCCACATATTATTATTATTATTATTATTATTATTATTATTATTATTATTATTATTATATTATTGTTAGTACTCGAAGAAAGAAACTAGGACTAAAACACCGAAACTGGTGCTTCAAGACTGAAACTAGAACTAAAACAAGGAAAATAATACGTCAAGACCGAAGCTAGTACTTAAAGACCGAAACCAGTACTAGTTGTATGTAATAAAGCACCAAACTAGTACTTAAAGACCGAAGCAAGCGAGTACTTAAAGACCAAGACTAGATATAAAACTTGAATACGCCAAGCAAACCCTTTGCAGGAGTGGAAAACCCAAGCACGAGAAGAATAAAATAGACCTCCGTGTTCTCAGAATCATTAGGAAGGAAGACATCCTTCAGGATCTTGTCTCTGTCTCCCTGATGATATTCAGAAATATTCTTTTGTTGGTCCTTTCGCCGCGTCCTTTGGAAGGACGCCACATTATATTTTGTTGGGAAGGAGTCACTCGGAAACCTTTGGGTACGAAGTCCCTCTGGTTATACGAGACGCGATGTCATTACGTATTTGCTTTGTGGTATTTTCGCAATGTTATCTATTTTCTAAGAGTGTGGAGGATATACGCACTCTTCTCCAGCATTTCTGCTTTAATACTTCAATGTCTCTTTGGTATTTTTTAATTTACTTTCAACGTAAGGAATATAATTTGTCTTTTGTTTGTTTGCATGGTGTTTTTACGTTGCATGGAACCAGTGGTTATTCAGCAACGGGACCAACGGCTTTACGTGACTTCCGAACCACGTCGAGAGTAACTTCTATTACCAGAAATACACATCTCTCACTCCTCAATGGAATGCCCGAGAATCGAACTCGCGGCCACCGACATGGAACGCCAACACCATACCGACCACGCCACTGAGGCGCTATATATTTGTCTTGTATAGTAATTTTCGCGACATTTTAAAAATTTTAGTTTGTAAGGTTGTTTGTCACATATAAACTAAAGCTTTCATTACCACAAAATTTGACTACCTTGTGGCTGCTTACTATTTAGTTGTACTTTTTCCATGACAAAATAAGATTTGTATACATATATCTTTAAAATAACCATGACAAATGAATTAATTGGACATGTAGAAACGAGACACGAAATGAAACAAAACAGACGAAATTTTAAATATTCAATTTAGAAACTGCAAAAAAATAATAATAAATAAATAAATAAATAAAATATTCTGAACAAAAATTTTTTTTAAACGGATAAACAATTATGAAATTATGAAATAAAATGACGGAAGATTGGGATTATGTTATCTTGAGGAAAATCTAAATAGGAATAGTGGCAACTATTCGTAGTGAAAAAAAAAACATGAAATATGATCTGAAATTTACTTACACGCCCCAAAATATAAAAAATTATGAAACGTTTTCTCATATTTCGCATAATTGTCTGAAAATGTGTTTTTCTCTTGCAATACATCTGTTTCCTTCTTTTGGTTTACCCACTAAGCTAAACTTCCTAAGCAAATATTTGTTTACCTTCGTTCCTGACCACGGATGATGGTTTAGTTTAAGTTTAGCAAACCGACCTCGTGGCAGCGTTGCCCTATACAAAGCCTATTGTGGACCGCCGTACTCACTCACGCTCTGACTCACAACCATCAAAGAAGGTTGCTAGAAATGAGCTAAAATATAATGATGAAATATAATAAAACATCAAAATAAAAATCCATTGATTATCAACGTTTCCCTGATGCCTTCATACCAAAACATGTCATGGAATAAAACAAGTAAAAAAATAAATAGGCGTTTCTCCGGCGCAATCGAGTTTTCTTTACAGCTTAATGAAACTATCGATGTGCTGCAGTATGAAACTCCCCAGATGTGGTCAAGTTAGGAACTGAGGATGCGTCGGCGGCTGACACCTCTAGCTGTGCCAGACGCACGATCCATGGCTAAACTTAATCTTGAATGAAATAATATTAACAGAGGTTAAAGGGCTGCAATTTAGTACTTTTGATGAATGGAGAGTGGATGATCAACATGCCAATTTGCAGCCCTCTAGCCTCAGTAGTTTTCAAGATCTGAGGTTGGACAGTAAAAGTGCGGACGGACGGACAAAGCCTTCTCAACAGTTTTCTTTCACAGAAAACTAAATTTATCTAAAAACAGGAGGCTGAATCATGCTACCAAAAGGATGTATGTGAAGCTCATTTTGGTAATGCTGTTAGTAAGCATAAATATCGGAAATCTATGGATTTATGTGGAAGTTTTTTTTTTTTTTTTTGGGGGGGGGGGGTGGGGGGGGGGGTGGGTTTAGAAGGGAAAATCAAATACCTTCCGCTTATATTGAAAAACACTGTTTTTGACCGCACAAAAAAAGAGGTAACCAGAACTCATAAATAAAATATACATTTTGTACGTAGTCCTGTTACGGGGATTTATATTTCTCGATATTTTATGTACTTAGCTCTTTTCTAAGTTTATTTTACTCAACTCTCTCTCTCTCTCTCTCTCTCTCTCTCAAATCTCATGTAAGATTGAAGGTTAATTAAGAGAGAGAGAGAGAGAGAGAGAGAGAGAGAGAGAGAGAGAGAGAGAGAGAGACTATATAACTGAGAAAGACGATTAACCAACGCGATAGATAAAAACAAATAAAAAATGATTATAACGACGAAGAAGTCAGACTCACGACAGCTTACCAACAAAAAGATCGATGGATGAAAGTTTGCACTGCTGAAGTTCCGGCGGCTCGACTTCAGGATTGGGAAGATAGTTGTACAATATGATCACGAAAGGTATACATAAGAAATATATATATATATAAATATATATATATATATATATATATATATATATATATATACATATACATATATGCATAAATACACACACACATATATATACACACACACACACACACACACACACACACACACACACACATATATATATATATATATATATATATATATATATATATATATATATATATATATATGTGTGTGTGTGTGTGTGTGTGTGTGTGTGTGTGTGTGTAAGTGATTACATAATAAAAATATGGAATGTTATTCCATATATATAAAAAACTAAAACTAAAGAGGTCAACCAGATTACTTGCAGGAATGTGATCAGACCAGAGACGATAAAGTATTCTAAGATTGCGTATACAATAAAGTAGGCTAAGTTGACATGCCGTCACCTGTGGTCATTCATTTGTTTTGAAACATTTGTCCAAGCTTCCTGCTTGAGACAACTACCGTCACCTATAATTCAAACGGCCTACGTGATTTCTAATGTGTCTCATTTTGTATGTATGTTCATATGTTCGAGCTACTGTCTGCTTCCTTTATGACTTGTAACCGAGATGGTAGTCAGAACAATTAGCCATCATCATTGGCAGAAGCGATCAAGCCATCGTCATTGGCAGACCTGCACAATCCTTTATTCATCATGTAATCTCAGAGAATAGAACTATTTTTTATACTTCGTGTTTTCTACTAGAAACCTCACATCAGAAAAGATATCATCATGAGTTTAACACATCGTCGTCATAACTACTTCGTAAGTTATCAGCAAACCCCAAGACACTCCAATGAGTATGGAAGTGCATAACCAACCGACTTAGCGTAAGATTATCGCAAGTCTAACATTACCTCATAGGGCGCCTTATTATACAAGGCAACAGCCCTAATATATGTGTGTGTGTATATACATATATATATATATATATATATATATATATATATATGTATATATATATATATATATATATAATATATATATATATATATATATATATATATATATATATATATATATATATCTATATATATGTATATATATATATATATATATATATATATATATATATATATGTATATATGTGTTTGTGTGTATGTGTGTGTATACATATATATATATATATATATATATATATATATATATATATATATATATACATATATATATATATATATATATATATATATATATATATATTGGGTAAATAAATAAAGGTTTTTGCCACGAAGGAAAAAATGAAAAGCGAGAAATAGAGTAAAAATGTTAATTACTGAAATAAGAATAAATGAGGAAGACTGCAAATATAGAGAGAATAAAAGGCAAACGAAATAGAGAAATAATGTCAGTTACTGAAAATCATAAAATAACGAGGAAGACTTCATATATATATATATATATATATATATATATATATATATATATATATAAAGCAAACGAAATAGAAAAAATAATGTGAATTACTGAAAATCATAATAAAAGAGGAGACTTCAAATATAGAGAGAAAAAAAAACAAAAGAAATAGAGAAATAATGTGAATAACTGAAACTCAGAATAAACGAGGAAACTTCAGATATAAAAAAAAGCAAACGCAATAGAGAAAAAGACGCCAAGAAACGAGAGCGACGGCAGAATTTCTTGCGTAGACTTCTTGAGAAATGATTTCCTTTTCTCTCCATTTACTCCGAGAAACATTTGGCAAAATATCACCACGAATATAAAAGGCCATAATATTTTGTGGAGAGAGAGAGAGAGAGAGAGAGAGAGAGAGAGAGAGAGAGAGAGAGAGAGAGAGAGGAGTCTCGGATCTGGTTTCTAATTTTGTTTTTAGCTCTTTCAATTTCAGGAAAATATTAAAAGTTAATAGAAGAATTTATCATTTACATTATACAGGTTTCCGTTCTTTTATTTTTATTCACCTTTTGACTTTTGACAGCGTGCTGCAAAAACCTCTTGCATGGCTGAACTAGCAACTGTTCATTGTTCATGCGTGATTATAAACAAACTGCTTAGTAAAAAGTACATTATTATTAATATATATAATATAGTATATATCTATATATAATATAATTATATATAATAAATAATTTAATAATATATATTTAGTAAATATTATACATTTATTATTAATATACATATATCGAGTACAAGTCCTTTAAATATCTAATTCCGCTCTAACCTTCGGAATTAATTATTTTCATATATGCTTTAACCGAAGGGGAATTTTTTTCGATAATTAGATTTGCCTGGACCAGGGCGCGAAACCTATGGATCCTTTTTCCAAAACCCAGGAAACGTCAGTGAAGCGTTACCTAATCGCGGTGGTTTGTAGTAGGTAACGCTTCACTGACGTTTCCTGGGTTTGAAAGGATCTTATAGGTTCCGACCCTGGTCCAGGCAAATCTATTATCGAGAAAAAATTCCCCTTCGGTTAAGCATATATGAAAATATATTAATTTCCGAGGGTTAGAGCGAATTAGATATTAAAGGAACATTGTAGGCTGATATATTATAATTTATATATTAATTATATATATTAATACACACAAAAACAATATTATAATATATATATATAATATTATATATTATATATATATATTCATATATATATAAGGCCTAGGGTTATAATTAATGATATATTGCCAATATGTTCGCTGTGACCTATTGGAATGTGGAGAACAGAGCAGAAGCAACGACCCGAGAAAAGCTGATAAATGGTTTCTGTGGGTGGCGTGATATGAAACTGCATAGAAAGATGAGTCAATGTACGTCAGTTCATGGGCTCTTTTCAAAGTGCCTTTGGGAAACTGGTTGTAGCCAGTAATGTGAGGCGTTGTCGAAATGTGCATTCGTATGTGCGTGTGCGCCTCTTCTATTGATAATGTATCCCTACCCAAGTCTATGAAGGACTTGGCATAGAGACGTCTTTGGAAGAAAGGCAAGATGCCGGGGAAGCTCTGCGAAAGTTTATTTAAATTTTGAGCGTGAAATATTCCGGCAGTATGGGTGAGTCTTGAACTATCTTAGCCAAAGGGTGGCTTGTTGTCTGTTTAATATTTATAAGAATATCCAATCTTTAACCTTTGTTGTTAAACTTATGTGTACTTACGAGTGTGTTTCTCGTGTCTTTGAAACAGACGGTTCTGGCAAGAACTACGGGTGCTGGCGGAACTATGGGTTCCGTTCAAGGGGAACCGAGGACCGAGAGTCCTAATGGGACCGAGGGAGTTCCAGATGGGAGAATAGACATTTGGTGTGACTAATTACATTTCAGACATTTTAATGTTGGGGTAACTGAGTTAAGTTAGTCTGTGAGACTTGATTGATTTACTATCTTTCCATTGTTAAATAAATGTATTTTTGTAATGCAACTCTCTCATTTGATTACCTGTTAGAATGGAGAGAAAAAAGTAGAGAGAGAGAGAGAGAGAGAGAGAGAGAGAGAGAGAGAGAGAGAGAGGTATCGCTTAGAGAGAGAGAGAGAAAAAGAAAAGTCGCGAGCCGTTGGTCGCTTGGAGAGAGAGAGAGATTATGTGTTGGTATGCCTGACGCTCGGAGTTACACGTTTACCAAATAAATAACGAGATTAGTATCCCGCTAACAGATGTGGGGGGCTTTTGGGTGTTACATACACACACACACACACACACACATATATATATATATATATATATATATATATATTTATATATGTTATATATGTATATATATATATATATATATATATATATATATATATATATATTATATATACATAATGAACACACTCATAATGATATACAAATACACACACATATATGTATATATATGTATATATGTATATCTATATATATATATATATATATATATATAATATATATATCTATATATATCTATACACATAGTGAACACACTCATAATGATATACATATACCACACAATTATGGTATAATATCACTTACACGATATATGTATATACTATTTACCTTATGTATATAATGTATATATGTATATATATATATATAGGTATCTATATATATATATATATATAGATACATAGTATATATATAGAATATTATTATATATATATATATATATATATATATATATATTAGTATAGTAAGGATATGGAATAACTGACTTTTAATAACTATATGAAGTAATGGAATGATATGGAGATTAAGATTAAACTCACTCAGACTGCTTTCACTTTCCTATGAAATAAATTCAATTGCCCGTTAATACTTAACACATTTATTTAATACTGGTTGAGGTGATATATAATGATTTAATAACTTGATGAGAAAGTTTATTTAGTGTAAATAAAAACCTGTCTTTGGATTTTTTTAATATTATCCATCAACTCCCGTATATGGCATGCAAGATAATTGGGGTAATTTTCTTTGCTTCTAAAGCTGTCTCTCGGTCGATACAAAGAGCAACAGCCAAATAGATTATTCACAAATGCAAAATTATTTATTATAATACGAACTGACAGACGGATAGAAATTATTCTCCTAATGAGACATGATCATCGCAAGTGACAATATCATTAATGAATTGTGAAAATAAAGAGTAGAAAGGGAATCCTCCTCATACAAAACGTTATTTTATATTCTGCAAATATTTACTATTAAACTGTGAGAAATTCAGCTACACAGAGAACTCGAAATATTGGTATAAAATGGTGACCATGGTGCAAAAAAACTTGTGATCGATCATGTAAAGAAGAGATCATTATTCAGCTAAACATATACTATGAGATTCAGGGCATCTGTAACACGGTTTTTTCGCAATAACTTTTTATCTATGCATTTCATAAATATAACCCTTATTCAGAATACACATTATATATACACATAAATTTTGACTATATTTTGCATTACGTAGCATGAATAAATTTGGTACTTATAATGTAAAGAGAAAAGGTTTCGTACGCACTCGTTACGTAACTTATGACAGCATTTCTTCCCTCTTTCTCGATGGATGATTGGCTATACGTTAAATACAAGCAAAGCAGTACAGCTTTATGAACTCTAAAACCTCTCCACTGATAATTGTCATAATGAATAAACCAACAAAATATGTTAATAAATACAAAAACACTTCGATTATCAGTCTAACTCCCAAAATAAGTTTCCTAAGAAATTACAATCTACTTTATAGGTCACAATCAGATTGACAAGATGTAGAGAATAGTTGGAAATTTTCAAAATCATAGTAGACAAGCTTGATTTGATAACTGCTATATCCAATGTCAAGCAATTTTTGTTTATTGGCTATCTACCTATTTACTGAAAAAAAATAGCCGGTACCGTATTTTGGCTTTAAACCTTCACCAATAATTATCGTCAGAATGATGGCTTCATGAGGCTCCACCCACTTTGGCCTCGTTATTATTCAGGATAACACTGAAGGCTATCATGGGCGTTGTTGGATTAGAAAATTTAATTTCTGGCTATAAAAACTCATTTCTCGAGTTGTTGTAAGAAGTGCTAAATGATCCTCAAGGATCCCAGCAGTTGCCCTAAACGTAGTATTACTACGCTAGCACAGATACCCCACCCACATTTGTGTATCGTTCCGCCATTCATAAAGTCTTTGTCATGTTTTTTCACTGTGCAATAAGCCATGGCCTCCTCAGAAATTAAGTTTAACATTAGATGATAGGTTGTTTCATTAAGTCGTAAGACAAATGCAGTTTTGCAACCACGGGGACAATTCCAAATCCTGTTAGCCATTCTTGACTGCTATGGGTTTCAGAGCCGATGGAACAAGGTGGGCGGGGCAACATTTCGACAAATGGCGTTTACCTTGCTTACGTAATGAATGTTTTTCGACTCTTGGCTCGTAATCATTGGCCATGGCGTCGGCTAGATCATTTTTACTCTATAAAAAAAAAATATAGGGTTTAGGTTATTGATAATGCTGACAAAATTTGTGTGTGGTTGTAAAATATACATATGTCATCTTTCAGCTACATCCGATGCTTTGATAAGGAGCAAAGTCCAAAAAACCGTGTTACAGAGGCCCTGAATCTCATAGTAGGTCTCTCTTCATAGGGAGAGTGAAATCTTTAGTGCGAATCCCGTAGAGTTTCTCATCCCGGCATTTTGCTGATCATTTTTCAAGTCTGAAAAATAGCAATCTGCAATTCAACTTATCACAAGTCTCACACTGATTAGGATGAAAGACATACAATAATATTTACTAGTTTATTAATTATTCTAATTGTTAAGGCAAAAATACGTTCTTATTCATTTCATTAGTTTGAAATACTAAGCCCGAAACACAAGTAAAAAATGCTCCGGGGAAACGTCGGCGTAATCGAGTTTTCTATAGAGAGTATAATGGTGCATGAAACTCTCAGCAACGGCCTGTGAAGCTTTCAGCCACTGCCCGGTGGTGGCCTGCTGTTATTTCGTATCAGTAGCGATGCCAGATGCACTATCATGGCTAACTTTAACCTTAAATAAAATAAAAACGACTAATGTTAGAGAACTGCAATTTGGTATGGTAGATGATTGGAGGGTGGATGGTCAACATACCCATTTGCAGCCCTCTAGCCTCAGTATCTTTTAAGATCTGAGGGGGGACAAAATAGGTCATCTCATTAGTTTTCAAAGAAAACTAAAAAAGCAAAATATAGATAACACCGTTATCAAAAAAAAATTACAAGGGGAAAAACGCTGTTTCCCCCACCCACCCCCCACGCCAACCCCCTTCCAAGCAGGTAAGTATTGCAGACTCCACGAGATTAAAAATGGGAGAGAGAGAAGAAAGAAATTTCTCGCCCTCAGCAGATGGTCTTCAGAAGTTGCAAGTCTTGTTAAGGAATGTTTCGAGACTTAAAAGTCTGGGAAGGTTATTGAAGTCTTGGTCAGGAAGAGTTGCGAAAGATTGGCTAATGGAAGAAGCCCGGCTTTTGGAAGCAGCAGTAAGTCTTTGGCGAAGGTCTTGAATTTTGGGACTTTTGCGAATGAGGAGATATGAGATGTTTTTCGTCTGAAGACTCAGAGTAAGGACTAATGAACCGGGGAACATGAAGGAGGGAATTAATATGAGACGTCGATGAATTAGGAGAGAGAGAGAGAGAGAGAGATGCTTAGGTTTTGTGCCGAACAATGATAGGTGTTGCAGATCTGAAAACTTAATATTTTACTCTAAATATTCTCAATAAATATTCTATCAATGTATCAATCTACATATACTACATATACGATGAATGAAACAACTTCCAAATATATAAACTGAGGACGGATATCTTTTCACAAATGAAGAAGAATGGAAACGAATACACATTCTCCCAAAATCAAACCGAAAAAATAATAGCAATAATCACAGGTAAATGATCAAACAACAGACCATAAAATCGCGTTTTGTTTCCGCTTGTTCAGAGGGATTTTTTTATTTTTTTTTTTTTTTTTTTTCACAACTCAAACGCAACTCTGACCTTCCGGTTTTTACCTTTTTAATGAGTTCAGGAACAAGTTCGATCGTTTCAGAATTTCCCCCAAATCAGAAGGCTGTTACTGGAAAACTTCCAGGACACACAAAGCTGCTGTTGAAAATTCATGAATGAAAATTTTGGGGGAAAATGAAAGATGATCTCAAACACTTGTGCTGGAGTTTTCCTAGGAATGGGTGCGTTATACTCAACTCAAGCCTTTACTGGAATGGAAAGGGAGGGTCTGGAAAGCTTCCTGGAAATAAAAGGGCGACTCCAGGGTGATTTGCTGGTGACAGATTTGTGCCACGGATCATCAGCTGAGAGTGTAGGAGAGTAAGGGAAATTTTTCTGGAAAGGACATGGCAGCTAAAGACAACTTTCTGGAAATGTAAGAAGACTGAAAACCCCTATGGAAGCAAAAGAGTGGTACTGAGATAATTACTGGAATTGTTAGGAAACTTAATTAAATGTTTTGGAAATGAAAATCTGAAAATGGAAATTTATTAAGAAATAAAATGATGAGAATTTGTTGGCATTGAAAGAGAGCACTGAACACTTAGCCACGCAAGAGGGATGTGCACACAAAAATTTAAGTGAAATGAATATTGGAACTTGAGAATAGGGTGGAAATGACAAGGCAGTACTTAAAAATTTTTTGGAAATGAAAGAATCGGATAAAAATATTCAATGACAATGAAAATACAAAATAAAGAAATATGCTGGATTTTAATGGTAATTACACATCCACTAACACGATCTTTGTCTTCCAGTCTATTTGTCCGTACACGCACATACATACATACGTGTATATTATATATATATATATATATATATATATATATATATATATATATATATATATATATATATATATATATATATACATATATATGCTCGTACACACTCATCCATCACTGAAAGTACACAATCAAACCGATTGTTATGCAAAAGGAACACAAGACTACCAATGCCCCAAATTTCCCAAACTGCCTGTCAGTGTGAACTACGAAATTTTAGGGTCAAATGGACTCTCTCTCTCTCTCTCTCTCTCTCTCTCTCTCTCTCTCTCTCTCTCTCTGCATGTGTGGACATCTGATGACCAAAGTGCAGCTGCAATAAATTTCAACCCTCGGTTATTGTATAAATAAATCGTTAGTGTGGAGGTGGGAGGACGGCCAGTCACCGAGGCAGACGTTGCTCTGTGCACTCTTTCAGATCAGTGTTCGTGGGTCCTTTTACCACACCAAAAAATTTAATGTGGTAAAATCTGAAATTGTTACAATATCCTTCCATTTAACACTTTTACTTTTGTTTCCATGACTACTTGCGGTAACAAGAATATGAAAAACTAAGCCGAAAGTAATGATAATGACACAGGTCTTCAGGTTTGAATGAAGAAAAGAGTATGCTGTGCTAGATAAATAACGAGAGAGAGAAAAAAAAGATCATTTGAAGTGTAAAAAGACATATCACCACATCATTGACAAAAATGATACCTCATAACTAAGTTCATGTCTTCATATTTCAGTGATAAAAGTGAGATGAGGTTAACAATAATGATTATTAGTTAAAGAATAAGGGAAATAGGAAAAAGGTGTATAAACCGGAGCGAAAGTAAAAGGAAATTGACAATAAATAGATTGTTTTAATCTCAGGTGAAAATAATCGATTTCATAGTGTTCATATCTATGCAGAATCAGTGAGGCTATTAATTTGTTTGTATAGTGTTTTTACGTTGCATGGAACCAGTGGCTATTCAGCAACGGAACCAACGGCTTTACGGTGACTTCCGAACCACGTCGAGAGTGAACTTCTATCATCAGAAATACACTTCTCTCTCACCTCAATGGAGTTTTAGTTTTATAGCAATGGATGTTGACTGTCTTAGACTCCCAACCTTTTTGAAGATTGTTATTTGAATAGGCTGGTGTTGTGTTTTTCGTATTTCATTTATTCACACTTTTAGAGAAATATGGCGTCAACTTCACATCTGATAAGTGCAGTTTAAGGCATCTCCTAAAAATGACATCCATTTGACGCTTGAAATTACAGGGAAAAAGGAAAAAAGAATGACAAGAAACAGGAGTAAATACGATATTATACATAAAACTTGAAACTGAGTATTGAAAACCGTGTTGACGAGAAAACCATAATGCAACAGATGTTGAAACCATGAAACTCGAATATTCCTTCGTACTGCGATGATCACACTATGAATATATATATAGATATATATATATATATATATATACCTATATATATATATATATATATATACATATATATATATATTTATATATAGTTATTATATATTATATATATATTATATATTTGTGTGTGGTAATGACTTCTTCATGACCTGTCAAGTCCTGATATTTACTGAATTTTTGTCTTGGATACAAAATTATATAAAAGAGAACAAGAAACAACAAACACAGTATATTTTCTTCTAACTTTAATTCAGTTTTATCCAAAATTATCACATTTATACTTTGTCTATAGCCAACTTAATTCTGAGCGATCCACATCATAATAATAGACCATAATACATCATAATCAATAGCGATCGTAATTATGATTATAGCACCAGTAATGATGATTAGATATCAATAATTTACCATTTGTCTTCATCAGGGCTAAAAACAGGGAAAAATTAAAATACTTTACCATATATGTATACATATATATATAATATATATATATATATATATATATATATATATATATATATATATATATATATATATAATTGCATAAAGCCATCTAAATAGTTTTGTTGTACAGAAAGCTAATAATCTTTTGTCAATCACGAGCCCTACGTTATTCACTAACAAGTTTTCGCGTACCTTGTTAAACATCAGACAACCAAATAGACTATAAAAAAAAAAGCAACCCACTCGACGCGAAGAATAACGGATTAACTTGCGTCATAAACTAGAATAACTGATTAACTTGCGTCATAAACTGTGTCACGAGAACAAACAACGTACAAAGTGACAACGGGACTTAAAACGTTCAGCTGCAGTCCATGTGAACACGTCTGCTGCCTCTGACCCTTGAGCTGCGAGGCCAGCAAGGCACAAATATCAGATTCAAAGGCAACGAATTGGCTCTGCGAGACCAAAGGATCCCCGGTGGAAAGAGACGGAAATATATAGAGACAGACAGAGAGAGGAAGAGAACATATGGCTCTTGTTACTTCTGATTGGCGGTAACGAAGCGCTGGAAGGGGAGGGGTGAGGAAAAGGGGAAGGGGGAGTTGTAGGGTTGTGCGGTAGGGGGTTGAGATGTAAAGAGGGGAAAGGTTCTAAAGACGGCATTCGCAGAAAGATTTCTCTTGCCACGTGAAGAAGATCTTTACGATATTTCCTCACAGCTTTTTTGCTCTCTGTTGTTAATTTCGTGTTTAATTGTTTACCATTTTTCTCTCATCTAAAATTCATAGTTTACTGATGTACTGATTATTATTTGGTTTGATTCCGAATTACAGAATTTTCATTTTTCCCTGTTTTTAGCCCTGAATATGGGATTTGTAACTCGAAACATAGGTGCTGGATATATATAAAGTTGTAACTGAAAATGCTTAAGCTTCTGCCGGCCCTACTTTTCATATATTGTATATATATATATAATATATATATATATATATATATATATATATATGTGTGTGTGTGTGTGTGTGTGTGTGTCTACTTATGTATGGATATGTATATATATACACCAAATATCCACAGGTGAAAAATAAGAGACTGGGTACATGTCCTGACCGGTTTCGATTTTATTTCCAAGCCATTGACGAAGGAATGATACATTGTTGTTGTTTAAGATTAAGCCAGCCTTGTACTGGCACCGGCTTTTGCTCATGGAGCAGCCCGTAAATATACATACTATGGGAAGTCACAAATATATATACTACAGTGACAATACTGACGAACATGCACACAACCGTTAGAGACTGCAGGCCCACCCACTGGCGGTTGTGACGGTAGGAGTGACTTTCAACACTCATTTAGCTAAAATTCACAATATACTCTCAAGAGACAATACGATAAATGATAAACGTACCCACAGTAGCTGACTACAAATCCAAGCCTGACAGGTGTCAGGGAGGCGGGGCTGGAAATCTCATTAGCACTTCTGAACCCCTACTATGTTTACAAATATGATAATCCTGTTTCCATACATCTCTACTGCCAACCTTGAAATTTAAACAATTTACAAATTACTTTTGATATTAAAGGATCAACTGGGAAGGGGCAAAAAGGACTGTGTATTTTAATAACGGACTGGAAAGGAATACCATTAAATCTAGCTTAATAAAACAGAAGTTACAATCATAATATGAATTCATATTATGGTTGTAACTTCTCTTTTATAAAGCTAGATTCAATGATATTCCCTCCCAATGTGTTATTATAACACACAATCGTTTTGACCCCTCCCAATTGATAGCATGATTGTTCTCACTAACATGCACAAAATATATCACTGTTCCCTGTGTATATCTCACATTTGTTTATGTTGTAATATTCTCTTTTCCACTGTTTTACCCGTTTGGCCAATGTAAAAGTTGTACAAGACTTACATGGAATTTTATACGCACATCCTTAACTATTGTCGGGAGAGTTCTTGGTAAGTTTATGTTTCATTGTTTTATTGTTTTTAAAAGCGACATTAACACCAAAATTCTTCAGGAGATGGAGGATGTCCTTCATATTATTAGTATAAGGCACTACAAGCAAATTTTTTGTGTTCTAATTTTTTTTAATACACAGTCTTTTTTGCCGCATCTAATGTATTAATTTTACACTGTCAGGATATTAAAGTTTCTTGCCTGTATTCCTCATCTTATCTTAGATATAAACACTGATTTTTCAACCTTGTTCCTCTGTCCAGAACAAAAATGCACATAGGAAGAAATATTAGTAGATTTCTGTAAACAGTGTATTTAAACCCATTGCTATTTCTTCGTATGAGGACATCCAAAATGGGTGTGCATCCATCATTTTCCATTTCCACAGAAGATTTAATTGATAGTATTAGTTGATTTAACCCGGCATAAAAGTTATTTACATCTTTGTTCCCTGGCCATACTGTCTCTGTAGTATATGTATTTGTGACTTCTAATGCTATATATCAGTCCTTCGTCAATGGCTTGGAAATGAAGTCAAAACCGGTCAGGACCTATTATACCCGTCCCGTATTTTTCACCTGTCCATATATGTTGTGATAAATGAACCACGTGCTAAACTTAGTATAATCATATGTATATATATATATATATATATATATATATATATATATATATATATATATATATAAAGGTTTTTTTGCCACGAAGGAAAAAAAAATGAAAAAGCGAGTTAGCCGAGTACTTTCGGTCCTAATCTTTACTGAGGCATACTGATTTTACAAAGAACACCATAGTCAAAAGAAGGCTTAATATACAAACTGACACTACCAGATTAGCCATAAGGGCGATTTTCACTCTACAGAGAGGAGGAGGAGTCATAGGCTAGCCACACCTTGAAGGATACCCGCAGTAAACAAGTGATTCTTCCAGAAAAAAAGTACATTTTGAAAACAACACGGGAGCATATGCAATTTAATATCATGAATTTTTACACAAATTTTCCCAACAAAAATTATTATTAATGAAAAGACGAAAGAAAATATAAATATATATATATCGAGCAAGAGAAAGAGGGAGAGAGAATATCGAACCAGAGAGAGAGAGACTGTTGTGAATTTATTGAGCAAACAAATAAGTGATAATGCAGTGCGCGCATTAGGCTTTGGGCTGTCTTTCTTCATATGTAACAAACCCTCAGCTTTATCAATAGCGACATCTCTATATAAGTTTGAAAAATACTGTGACCTACCACAAAATCATTTAGACATTATCAAAGGCATGACATATAGTGCTACGCATGCCTACCATGAAGATAACTTCCCTGCTCGCTACAGAAAAAGTTTAAAAGAATTGAAGAATGATAATAGCTTACACATTACCAAGGCTGATAAATCCAATAGTTTAGTGGTTCTTGACAAAACTGACTACATATCACGCATGCATACTTTACTAAAGGATGAAATAACTTACAAAAAACTCGCAAAAAATCCGTTGGACCAAGTAATAAAAAACTTTAATATCAATATCAAACAAATTCTTAAAGATAAAAAAGTACTTTTGTGTCAGTTAACTGTAAAGTGTCCCTCATTACCTTATTTATTTGGCCTAGTCAAAACTCATAAGGAAAACAAACCTATGCGCCCAATTATTAGTACTGTAGGATCAATTGCTTATAAACTATCTAAATATCTTACTAAACTGTTATCCCCGCTACTAGGAACTGTATCTAATTCACACAACCGGAATTCTCTTGATCTTGTGGAAAAATTAAATAACATTGTACTAAACCCTAGCGATATTTTTGTCAGTTTTGTTTACAAACGTCCCTATTGACTCTGTGCTAGAATATTTAAGTAATGAACTTGTACTGCATGAATTGCCTATGTCCGTTAGTCACATAATTTCCTTAATTAAGTTATGTATTTGTGATTGCAGATTTATTTTTAATGGAGAATATTACCAACAAATATTTGGTATGGCCATGAGTAACCCTTTGTCACCTCTCCTTTCAAACTTATATATGGAATTTTTTGAGAGACAACACCTCCCGAATATCACACTTATCCCCTTAAAATGGTACCGATATGTCGATGATATCTTAGTAGTCTTACCTGGCGGTATCGATGTAACTGATTTACTGTCTAAATTGAATAATTTAGTGCCATCCATAAAATTCACTGTTGAAATTGAAAATAACAATGTCATCCCTTTCCTAGATGTATTAATACATAGAGAATCTTTCCAATGCAAATTCAGTATTTATAGAAAACCCACAAATAATTTAACATATGTACATTTTTATTCTGGCCACCATCTTAATATTAAAATTTCAATTTTTTCTTAAATGTTCCTACGCGCTTTGCGTATCACGAGTCTACAATACCTGGACCAAGAAATAGAATACATAAAAAAGATAGGAAACGATCTCTGCTACCCACCTCATTTAATTGATTTATGTTATCAAAAAGCTCACAAAAAGTTTTATAATGTTGCTATTAATGAAAAAGAAATCCCTAAAAATGTACTTAGCTTACCTTATTTTCGTGGATTTGAAACCATAAAATCAATATTTAAATCGTTTAATGTCAATGTAGTGTTCTCTTATAACAATACCATTAAAGATATGCTAATTAAGAATAGTCCTGTAACAAATAACAACATCATTTACAAAATTCCTTGTAAGGATTGCCCATCGTTTTACGTTGGTCAGTCTAGTAAAAATTTATGTGTTTGGATTAAGCAGCATATGTATTCAGTTAGAAAAGCCCAGACTTCAAATGCATTGTTTATCCATCTGAGTGAAAAATCTCATTGTATTAATTGGGGTGATACCTCGGTAATTGCTAGATCTAATGATTATGTTTCAAGAAATTTACTGGAATCGGCAATTATACAAATCACTAATAAAAACAACCTAAATCTTAGTCTGGGAATGTACCATTTGGACCCATATATTTGTAAGATGTTTATGAAGGACCTCAAAATAAATGAACAACTAATAAATTAGTCTCACGTGTATATAGTTATTATTTCTCTCTCTCTCTCTCTCTCTCTCTCTCTCTCTCTCTCTCTCTCTCTGGTTCGATATTCTCTCTCCCTCTTTCTCTTGCTCGATATATATATATTTATATTTTCTTTCGTCTTTCCATTAATAATAATTTTTGTTGGGAAAATTTGTGTAAAAATTCATGATATTAAATTGTATATGCTCCCGTGTTGTTTTCAAAATGTACTGTTTTTCTGGAAGAATCACTTGTTTACTGCGGGTATCCTTCAAGGTGTGGCTAGCCTATGACTCCTCCTCCTCTCTGTAGAGTGAAAATCGCCCTTACGGTTAATCTGGTAGTGTCAGTTTGTATATTAAGCCTTCTTTTGACTATGGTGTTCTTTGTAAAATCAGTATGCCTTAGTAAAGGGTCCGAATAGGACCGAAAGTACTCGGCTAACTCGCTTTTTCATTTTTTCCTTCGTGGCAAAAAAACCTTTATTTATACATAGCATCACGTTTTATATACTTCGTGATCAAGTTATTCATAATATATATATATATATATATATATATATATATATATATATATATATATATATACATAAACACACACACATATAGCTTTTCCCAATCGATTGGCCGAACCAATCGACGTCGACTCAGGAAGAATGCGAATCTGCAAAATGTTTTTCCCTCCCGTCGTAACTTTCGCTATTTGCTTCGACACACTGACAAAGGAGCCGCCCTTGAGGGGAGCAGGGGCGATAATGCCTCGGATTTGTCTCTGTGGCACCGGGCAAAACACCTCTTCAATTCCATTCTTCCTGTTGCTGCTGCTGGGCCACTGCTGTCCTCTCTGGCTCTTGTTTTGGCCTTAGGGCTCAATGGCTGCCACAAACACATTTCTTTCTTGTTACTTTCCAGTCTCATTGATAAATTTCTTTGTTTTGCGGTTTATTGAACTTGGTTCTTCTCACGTTGGACTTCATTTGGGTGTTGTTGATCTCAGCTATTCAGCACTCCATTCATTTCTGGTTTTCATTCAATTTGTTGCTTCTTCTTGTTATTTTTTTCTGCTGTTTGTTGATTTGTCTGCATATACTTAAGAATATAATTACTCACAAGTTGCGATTGCTTTGTATTACTGAGCAGCAACTCTTTGCCGTTTTTTGCTCTTTCTTATTGTGAATTCACTTGTTTGCTATTTATTACTTACTTTCCATAAGGGCTTTTATTTGTTCGGTAATGGTCCTTTGTTTTTTAGGGCGGGTTTTGTTGGCAGTTTGTTGTGCTCTGTTGTTTATGGAGGACTGTATTTGTCAGCATTTTTTTTTATTACTGAGTCAGTTTTATTGGCGACTTAATTTTCTATAGTTTACTTATTACTATGTCGGTCTTCAATGAGACTTTTTTATGGTTTGGTTTAGTGTCAGTCTTATGGATGGCTTCATTTGTTTGCAGCTTCATCAGTCTTAATGGGGTCGTAATTAGCTTGGCTCCTTACTGTTGCTTTGTCAGACGCACGATTATGGCTAAATTTAACCTTAAATAACATGAAAACTACTGAGGTTAGAGGTCTGTAATTTGGTATGTTTAATGACTGGAGAGTGGATAATCAACATACCAATTTGCAGCCCTCTAGCCTCAGTTGCTTTTAAGATCTGAAGGCGGAGAGAAAAAGTGCGGCCGGATAGACAAAGCCGGTAAAACGGTTTTTTATTTACTTATTTCTTTTTTTTTTTACAGAACACTAAAACGACGGAGAACGCGCGGGCGTTACATAAACTGCCTCGAATTCTGTTGCCAATGCAAACATTTCAAGGGAGAAAAAACGTGCTAACCTTCGGGTCAGGTTCCAATGAAACACGGCGCCCTCTGATGGAAGTGAAGTGGGCGGTGGAGAACGCCTAATTGAAAAAGGGGCGAAACCAGAAGGGATTCGGATATTGTTCAATATCTGCTTTTATGCTGCGTGCGATATCGTTGTAGGGTTCCATTATCTGTTTGATTTTTGTAGTCCTAAATCCAAAATCATTTCATATACCGTCTATGCCATCATATAATGATTCTGTGATGAAATGACAATTTTATATTTGAAATTTTGTACTCTTCTTATTAACGAAGTACACCTATAACTTCTTTTATATTACGACTAAAGTCAGCCTTACACTGAAACCTTATATTTAATTTTTGGAGCCAAGAGTCCTTATTTTCTATAATGATAAATCTTTTTGTGAATAAAGATTGTGTAATGCGACATATATATATTTATCTTCTTTCTCAATTAACATAGTTATGCTCATTTCAGGTACTGTTAATATTATAACATCAACGTTATCTTTCCCAATAATAATTTACTATTAATAATAATTTACTATTAAAGCATCTAGATTTTCCTAGATAGTTACTTCAAGGGTATGTATCCACCTTTGCAAAGGCGTGTTTAGTAGAAGCCTCTTGGGGATGGCCGTAAAAACATAAACAAATGACTGTCAATACCATGAAGATAATGACCCACCAAGAAATATTTGTCCTAGATAATACTATCTAGGCAAGATCCAGTCATCATTCAAATAGTGTTTCACTAGCATTCCATAATAAAAAAAAAATCACGATTTACGACAGATTTTTTGAAAAAAACAATGGGTAAATTAGGAGTTCTGCTTCTGACCCTGCTACCGAATCCATTTTGGCTCGACCTTTTAAAACTTACGAACCCAGAATTTCGATGTTTTCTCGTGAGATTTGGCAGTACCAGAGTTTTTGAACTGCAGCTTAGGGACAAATTTTCACTATAGTTATCATGTCTTTTATTCTCCTATAAGTTAAAAACAAACAGTCGATTTTTCGAGGTCTTAAAAGATTCACAACAAAGTATAATTTCATTCTAGAACTCGTTCAGTAATCTGGAAGACATTTCAAGCTGACGAACTTCCACTAAAGCTGAACTCGACGAAAATAATAAAGAAAGGAATCCGCGTCTAAACTTATCATGATAATGGTTGCAGGTCCACAATAACATAGCTGTGTGAGAGGTGTTGTTCTTTAGTAAACAACAACAGCTTCCGAACCTTATGCTAGGTTCATCCTGAAGGTTCGAAACCTATTGTTATTAATTAAAGAATATCGACTGTCACGAAGCTATATTTTGTGGACCTGTAACCACAAACAAATGAATATCATTTCTTTACATCAATATTCATGTGAACTTCCTTTTAATACATACCAGGAAAACCCCAGATTTCCATCTCCCACCCACAATAAAAAGAACAAAGTTCTGGAAACACCATTATGGAATTACACCGTCCGTGGTCTGGAAAGACGGCAATCCGTCGAATGCACGCAGCAGAGTAGAATGTATGAAATGGAATACATGAGATCGAATGTATGAGATGGCCGTGTACCCGGGGATATAATTTCATACATATTTGATGTGACCTCAGCAGGGCGGGGTCGAATTTTGGATGAGGGAGGAAAAGCCAAATGCAAGAAATATATAATATATATGTATATATATATATATATATATTACATATATATATACATATATATATATATATATATATTTTATATATATATATATATAATGCTATGGAATGCAGATTAGTGCTCGATATAAGTGTCAGGTTTTGGAAAAGAAGGGTCGTTCTTTGACTATCAAGATCATTTAGGGGCCGTTGGAGTGAGCTTTGATGGAGAAAAAAAAAAAAAAGGCTTTGCTTTCAGTCATCTCCTTCTGTCTGTCTGCCTGATTGTCCGGCATCTACTTTTTCCGACAATTTTGTCTTTTAGTTTGTCGTCCTCTCGACTTATTTTATCCATCTCTCTCTCTCTCTCTCTCTCTCTCTCTCTCTCTCTCTCTCTCTCGCAGTCTTTATTTATACCTCTCTCTTTTCTTCTCTGATGTCATCCCGTTGTTTCCACTGGCTTTCTCTGAATTTATTTCATTCCTTTGTCTTTCCCTTCATTTTCCTCTCTCTCTCTCTTCATCCTCTCTCTCTCTCGCTCTCCTCTCTCTCTCTCTCTAGCGTGGCTACGTATCCCTGTCCAAATATACGTATACTGTGTACATGTTTTATGTATATATATATATATATATATATATATATATATATATATATATATATATAGTATATATACATATATAAATAGTATATTGTATTTCACCTAATTTCGGTTAACTAAACACTCATTTGGAGAGCATTTAGGCAGAGCCTCAACGAAATCGACATAACCTGGTAAATCAGATTTTGTGAGCATTCAGAGGAATATTACATATAAAGTAAAATGTAAATAAACTATAAAATCATGTTGTGTGAATATTTCAACTGAAAAGCTCCGTTCATTTCCACCAAAAGCCGACGCCCAATCCTCATTCCAATTTACGCAGCGAGTGTCGCGTGAGCTTTGCTCATTCATGGAAAATTCGGCTAGAATTTCATTGAATTGTTTCATTACACCACAAACTACCTGGTTTAATTGTTATTATGCAAATTGCCTCACTGTTTCCCGTACTACGAGGCCCAAGGCTCTGACGGGTCAGCGTCATTCTACTTTTCTGCACTGGGGATGTTATGCCTCTGGTTCGCGTAATATATTATTCTATGCTGTACTTTGTTACTACGTTATGTACTCTTATTAGGCACGCAATCGAATGATTTTTTATATATGAACGTAAAACCTGTGAAAATTCATTTAAAGCTTATATCCCAGTCCTAATTATTATAAGCATTACTAAATATAATAACTGTTTCTAAGGTGTTCAACTTGTATAAAATTGCATTCTTTTGCGTCTGAAAACAGTTATTTACATAGCATTAGTAAATTTAATATACCAACTATGCTCTCACTTCATAGTCTAATAAATAGTAGTCAGCAAATTAATTCCTTAAAAATCTCGAACTTTCAATTCGCATGACCTTGATATAAGTTACCAGTCTACTAGTTCCTCAGAAATCTAAGCTCGCCCCCCCCCCCCCCCCCTTTCAAGCAAGTAAGTATTGCAGACTCCACGAGATTAAAAATGGGAGAGAGAAGAAAGAAATTTCTCGCCCTCAGCAGACGGTCTTCAGAAGTTGCAAGTCTTGTTAAGGAATGTTTCGAGACTTAAAAGTCTGGGAAGGTTATTGAAGTCTTGGTCAGGAAGAGTTGCGAAAGATTGGCTAATGGAAGAAGCCCGGCTTTCGGAAGCAGCAGTAAGTCTTTGGCGAAGGTCTTGAATTTTGGGACTTTTGCGAAGGAGGAGATATGAGATGTTTTCGTCTGAAGACTGAGAGTAAGGACTAATGAACCGGGGAACATGAAGGAGGGAATTAATATGAGACGTCGATGAATTAGGAGAGAGAGAGAGAGATAGAGAGAGGAGAGAGAGAGAGAGAGATAAATGCTTAGGTTTTGTGCCGAACAATGAGAGGTGTTGCAGATCTGAAAACTTAATTTTTTACTCTAAATATTCTCAATATATATATATATATATATATATATATATATATATATATATATATATATATATATATATATATATATAGTATATATATATATATATATATATATATATATATAATATACTAGCTGATCAACCCAGCGCTGCCCGGGAAAACTGAATAACAAACGATAAACTCTCTCTCTCTCTCTCTCTCTGTTTTCCTCCTTAACACCCCCTTTACACACTCTTTTTCTCTCTCTCTCTCTATGCCCAGCATTTTTGACATTTTATATTTCCCCCATTCTCACACCCCCTCCCTATCGGGCTAATCTGGACTTAAAGGGCATCAGGAATATCACTATTCATCTCAGCGACCTCGAAAACTGTGGATTTGACACTAATATCGCTCGTTTTCAGTTAATTTTACATGTAACCCCCTTCCCTACCTCACCCCCTTTGGTGCCAGTGATCCCCCCCCCCCACCCAACACCCTATTATGTTCCTGACAGTAAGACCATATGTATACCAAGTTTGATTGATGTTGCTCGATGCATTTCAGAGCTATGCTGGAAAACACACATCCATTCATGCATATATATATATATATGTGTGTGTATGCGCGCACACACACACACACACACACACACACACACACACACACATATATATATATAATATAATATATATATATATATATATATATATATATATATATATATATATATATATATATATATATATATATATATATATATATATACATATATATATGTACTGTTAAGATTACACTACTAGAGTTTCAAAACTATTAGATCTCGCATCATTAGACGAAGAAGAATATCTTGTTATAAATAAATCAAAAATAGAGAACAAGACCCATCCTCCCAAAAGCAATAAACATCATCGCGATAACCGCTGGCAAATACTCAAACAACAGAGAGAAGTTTTTGAAAAATTGCGTTCTGTTTTCGATTGTTAAGAGATGGAAATTTCCTTTTTTTCTGGACGCAATGTAACTTTACCTTGCCCATTTTTATTTCTAATGAGTTCAGAAACGTGTTTGACTGTTTCAGAATTTCTCCAAATCAGACAGTTGGTTCTGGGAACCTTTCTGTTGAAATTTTCAGGAATGTAAATTTTGGGGGAAATAAAGAGATTTCAAAATCTTGTGTTGTACTTCCCCTGGGAACGGGAGAATGATACTCAAGTACTGGAATAGTAAGACGGTGGCCTGGACAATTTCCTGGAAACAAAAGGGTGATTGTGGAAGATTTGCTGGTGACGTTGCGGCACTAAGCTGGAAATGTAAGGGAGTATTTGAACATTTTCTGAAAAAGATTACTGGAAACGTAATGACTGGAATCAAAGGGAAGATATGGAAAGCTTTTGAAAATGAAAGACTGATATTGCAAAATTCACTTGAAACAAAAACGTGAGTTCGGAAAATCTGCTGGCACCGAAAGATTAATCACGCGAGATTTCATAGATTTTAGGCAACTACGGCCATTCAGCGCTGAAACGGAAATTGACAGTGAAGAGGTTTGAAAGATGTAACAGGAGGAAAGCCTCGCAGTTGCACTATGAATCAATAGTTAGGAGAGGGTGGAAAGTAAGGTGGATGAAAGCGAATATGAACGGAGG